>NW_006921611.1:16911864-16913244 GCF_000298275.1 Orycteropus afer afer
TTTTTTTTTTTTTTTTTTCTGGTAGAGATTTTAATATATTCTGGGCACAAACCTTTGCTCTGTTATATATAACTCAAATATTTTCTGCCAGTCTATGTTCATCACGGGACCTCTGGTGGCATAGTGCATAAAGCATTTGACTGCTAACCAGAAGACTGGCGGTTCAAATCCACCAGCCACTCTTTGGAAGGAAGGTTGAGTAATCTACGTCTGTAGTGATAACACCTTGGAAAACCAAGAAGGGGTCTCTGTGACTCAGAGCCAACTCAATGGCAGTGAATTTGGTTTGGTTTGGTATGCTCATCACACAGTCTTTAGGTATATGACTTTTGCTTTCCATAAGCTGTGTAAGAAGTCCTTTCCTGCTCAAAAGTAATAAATATCCCTGTGTTGTTAAACATTGTTTTATAGTATTATTTTTTACATGTAAGTCTTCACTTTATTTCCACTGTATTTATTTATTGTTTGTGGTAAGGAATTTACTTTTTCCTAATGTCTAGAGATAGGTTACAGCTCTTTTTATTGAATAATCTGTCCATCCTTCCACTGTTTTGCAATTCAATATTTTACATAAAATTTCTATGTATACATTGGTCAGCTTCTAGACTCTCTATTCTGTTCCTTTGTCAGTTAGTCTATTCCTGGAACAATATTACACTATTTAATTTTTATACAGCTTCTTGATACTGAGTAGGGGCCCATTTTTCTCTTTCAAAATAGTACCTTGCCTATTATATGTTTATTCTGTCATTTGAATTTCAGAGTCAGCTTGTCAAGTTCCTTGAAAAATCTTGTCGGGATCTGGATTTATAGTCTACTCTGTCGGAAGGAAGGTTGGGCAATCCTACTTACGTAGTGATACTGCCTCGGAAACCCAAGGAGGGGTCGCTATGAGTTGGGGCCGACTCCACGGCACATAACAACAACAACAACAACAACAAGTATATAGATTAATTTGTAGGGAAAGGGCTTTTTGAAATATTGATAGCCCATTCCTGTTGAGTCAATTCTGACTCATAGCAATGCTATATAGGAAAGAGTAGAACTGCCTCATAGGATTTCCAAGGATGTATGTAATCTTTACAGAAGTGGACTGCCACATCTTTCTCCTGAGGAGTGTCTGGTGGGTTTTAACCACCAACCACTCAATTAGCAGCCCAGCACTTAACCACTTCATCAGCAAGAGTTCCTTATAGCTTCTATTTATTCATGTTTTTTTTTCTGTCTTTAATAAAATTTTACAGTTTTCTACACAAGGATGTTCTCCATTTGTGGCTAGGTTTATTGCTAGGTACTTTATATATATATAAATACACACACACACACACACACACACACATATATATACATTGTTGTTGTTGTTGTTAAGTGCCGTCGAGT
>NW_006921611.1:16913344-16950875 GCF_000298275.1 Orycteropus afer afer
ATATATATATATATATATATATATACTAAGACTAACATTTTTCTATTTTATTTCCAAGTTGACTTACGGCTTAATTTCAACTTCTGTCTCTGCTTCTAGCTGGCTCAGGCACTCTAGTTCACTAGTTTCAGTTTCTAAGAGAGCAGATATGATTGCTTAGGATATAAGGCACCTTAACACTGCTTTATTATTATTATTATTATTATTTAATATAGGAGCTCTGGTAGCCTAGTACCTATGACATTTGACTGCTAACCAGAAGTCTAGCAGTTCAAACCCAACCGTCACTCCTCGGAAGGAAGATTGGGCTATCTACTTCTGTAGAGATATCACCTCAGGAACCCAAGGAGGGGTTGCTGTGACTTAGGATTGACTAGACAGCAGTGAACCAGATGGCTGGTGGTTCAAACCCACCAGCCCCTCATCGAAAGGAAGGTTGAGCAATCCTACTTCTGTAGTGATACTGCCTCGGAAACCCAAGGAGGGGTTGCTATGAGTCGGGTTTGACTCGACGGCACATAACAACAACAAACAACAGACAGCAGTGAATTTGGTTTTTGGTTTATTATTTAATACAGTTAAGTTTCTACTGGCAAATTTTAAAAAATATCTACAACAGATTACATAAATATAATCCCATTTGAAAATAAGAACCATAACAATGAGTGAATTAGTATGTCTTAGAAAATTATCTGAGTGAATGAATATACAACAAACTGTTAACACTTGTTATCTCTGAGATTATGGAAATGTTTGCATTTCTGAAGCATATGTTTCAGAATTGTAATGTTCTTCTTCGCCCCCAACAGAATGTCTTCCTTAAGAAAAAAAAAGTAAAATGTTTACCTTAAAAAAAAAGTTTGTTGTTAGTTATTAGGTGTTGTTGAGTCAGTTAAACACATTTATTAAAGCATAATTTATGTGAAATAACCAAAAACAAAAAACAAAACAACTCATTGCCATCGAGTAGATTCTGACTCATAGCAACCCCTCCTTGGGTTTCCAAGGTTGTATCACTACAAAAGTAGATTGCCCAATCTTCCTTCAAAGGGATGGCTGGTGGGTTTGAACCACTAGCCTTCTGGTAAGCAGTCAAATGCCTTAGACACTGTGGTGGTTATGTTTGTGTGTCAACTTGGCTGGGCCTGGTTGAGTGGCTGGGCAGCTGGTGGTAGTTATTTCCCATGATGAGACTGGCAATCAACCCCATGGTGGGGTTTACTACAAGCAGCTGAGTAGGTGCTTTGGTTATGTGGTCTGCTTCCCATATATAAGCAGCAGCTTTGGGAGTGGTCTCTAGCTTATGGCACACTTGGACCCTACATGTAGCCTTGTCATTGGTCAGCAGCCTGCCATGCTCTGCTGACCTTGCGACTTAAAATAGACTTGAATTAATGGCCTACTGTGTGGTTTGGTAACATGGGACTGTGCCATTGTATTTGTTGACCTTGGGCTTGTTAGCCTCAGCAGCCAGTAGCTACCTGAGTGAAGAGATGCCTCTAGGTTCAGTGGGCTGGGAGCAAGAGGCAGAGCTGAAGCCCAAGATCGAGGGGCTTTCACAAAGCCCCTAGAGCCTGGCACTTTGAACTTGGACTTAAAGCTTCCAAATTGTGAGTGAATAAACTCCTGTTTGTTAAGGCCATCCCATTTGTGCTATATTCCTGTCAGAGCAGCACTAGGTAACCAGAACAGACACTAAGCCACCAGAGCTCCTAAATAAACTGTACATATTTAAAGTATACAATTGAAAACATCACTACATTCAAGATAATTAACATTTTCATTACCCCCAAAACTTTCATTGTGTGCCTTTGTAATCCCTCCCTTTCATTCCTGTTTCCCATCTCAGCCTCATTGACAGTCAACCACCAATCTACTTTTGGTCATAATTTATTAGTTTGCATTTTCTGGAATTTTAGGTAAATGGGATCAAACATTATGCACTCTTTTATTATTTGCCTTCTTTCACTAAGCACATTTACTTTGAGATTCATCTGTATGGTTGCATATATCAAGAGTTCTTTACTTTTTATTGTTGAGTAATTGCTAAAGGGGCAAGGAGGCCTCAACTTCTGACCTCTTCTAACCCCACAAGAGGAAGACAGAATCACCATTATTGATGGCCCAAAGCCCATTACTGTGAGGCCAGACATGCTGCCTCCCTCTAGCCCTTTCCTCAACCTTGACACCAATCGTTCCTCCCGCAGCACTAACCACCTTTCTGTTGGGTTTGATAATTCACTGCAGTGGCCACACAGAACTCACAGATTATGGGATGTATAAACAAAGCACCAGGCTACAATTCAAGTTCAGGAAAAAACGCTCAGTCTCTCTCAGCCCGCTGTCTCTCAGCCAACAGTCTCTCACAGTCTCTCTCCCAGTAGTGCATGTCCCTTGGTGTCTCTCTCAGCAATTGCGTGTCTCTTGCATCTCTTTCCCAGCAGCGCATGTCTCTCAAGAGTGTGTGTCCCTCAGGAGCGTGTTTCTCTCAGGAGCACGTCTCTTCTCAGCCAGCAGTCAGAGAGACCTCTTCTGACTCTAGGTAGCCTCCTTTTGAGCCTGGCAGAGTGACCAAACTAATCAATCATAACATCAGAATTCTAAGCACCTGACAGAGAACGAACTTCCCAGAACATTACTTTGTGCTGCTTTCAGCAGAAATACCCCAGGTGGATGACTATAACAATCAGGAGCTACTCAGTTTCTCACAGCAAATTTCACCATGGAGTTTACAAAGACTTATGGCTAGAAAAGTCATACCAGGTAATTTACTATGGCACAGTAATATTGCATTATATGGATACACCAGAGTTTGCTTCTCTTATTTACGTCTTGATGGATGTTTTGATTATTTATATTTTTTTGGCTGTTACAAATAAAGCTGCTCTGGACATTCATATACAAGTCTTTCTATGAATATATACTTTCATTTTAAAAAAAATAAATACATAGGAATGAAATGACTGGGTCATACAGTACATATTGCATATTGTTTAGCTTTTTAAACATCTTCCAAAGTAGTTGTACTATTTGACATTCCCACTGGTAGTGTATGAGAGAGTTCCAGTACTTTCATTCTCCAACAGCATTTGGTATACTCAGTCTTACTAATTTTAGCTGGGATGTAGTTCCCTGTTTTGATTCTCATAATTTTTACCTGGTGACTGCTTTGGCTCCACTTCTTAGCCTCAAGATGCTTTGAATACAATTATTAATAGTATTGATATATTCTGATTAATGAAGTGTTCTCTGAAACAAATTCCATTAAACCACTTAAAGTACTTAGTGCATTTTTTTATGCATCATAGTCAGTATCCACATTTCTTTATTTCCTTTTTTTTTTTTTTTTTGGCTTGCTGAAATTCACTGCATTGGTTCTTTTTCTATTACATTTTACAGTGATGGGTTTATCTATCAATATATTTTTTTGTCCACATAAATTATTTTTCAGCCATCCTGCTTTATATTTTTCACACAACTGTGAGAGAAAAGGAAAAGGGGAAAAAAAGAAAGAAAAAGGAGACTAGTAGAGATGCATGCCAAAAGAAGATAAGGCTGGCTCAAAGAGAAAACAGAGTAGCCAGGGGCCAGGCAGCCCTGGTCAGGTGTACCAACTGATAATATTTTGGATGTACAGTGGAGTCAACATTCTAGGGCTCAACATGTATCCAGCCATAGGACCAAGCTCGCTCATCATCAGGACCCAAGCAACAAGTTAGTTGTGATGTGCAGGATGTTATAAAATACTGTTCCACCTCTTCGTGCCTGTGTGTGTTGAGAGGTGGGGCAGAAGCTACTCTATGTTACAAAAGGTTAAGGGATTAAATGCCAATAAAATTATGTGTGCAGTGTGACCTAAAATATTTAAAATTATATTGAAAGCTTGAAATAACTGTAATTAAACTTAAATGCCGCCTATGGAGTTACCTCTGCATGGTGAAATTGTCAGTGTTTCTCTTTTTTTTATCATTTATTTTAAAATATTACATGTATTATTTTTATAATTAATAAATGCATGGGTAAATAGTTGCAATGAAAGCAGACTACAGAGCTATCTACAGTTGAATCCAAATACACACACACATGCACACACAAAAACATATATCTCTTTGTGAAAATAACTAACATCAAAATGCTAACAATGATTTTCTAAAGGTGATGAGATTATGGGTGATAACTTTTAATAATGAATATGTATTATCTTTATCATGAGAAAAAAAGTAACAAATAATTGTGAGTGGTCCCTCACTGTCGTTAAAATAAAATCCAAATGGCTTAGCAAGCATTGCCTTCAGGTTTTTCCACACTAAGTATACAGCTTATTCCATCACTACTATCTCAATCACTCCCCACACTGTTGCCAAACTGAGTAATTTGTCCCTTTTAAGCAGCAATAATGTTACATCTAGTGGTAGGTGGTTGTTTAATGCTAGTTTCATTTGGAATGATCCCTTCTTCTCATCTGACTGCTTAAGAAATACCCTTTCATCAATAGTCAGCTCAGATGCTCCTCCTCAGTATCCCATGGAACTCCCATTAGGCCTGTCTGTCCCTTCTCACACTCCCATAGTACTGTGCAATTGGTGTGGTTTGCCATTTAATAAAATTAGTCATATCCATGCCATTCTCCTCTATAAACTGCAAGCTCCTTGAGAGAAGTAAGCATAACTTAGTCATCTTTCTAACTCTTCAGTGCCAACACAGTGCTTTGCACCAGGTTGACATTAATTTTTTTTTTTTTTAAACAGAATTTAATTAGAAGGCATCCTTTCTCTCACAAAGCCTCTATGCCCTTCCAAAACAATGTTGGGGCACTTTATACATATTTATTATTTTCTAGTGACACTGTGAGCAATAATATGAACCATGATCTTCATCTTCTTGAGGATTCCCAGGAGACAGAACTGTTTTAAAACCATAGTTTATAGTTAGCTGACTATTAAGTTAACTATATGTTAGGACAAGCTTGGAGTAGCTTCTTGAAGAAAACCAAACACTTTACAGGAAAGAATCACCAGGCCTTTGGGCTCGGGACCATAATCTTGGGGGACATCATGCTCAATTGGCACAAGCCAGTACATAAAAATCTTGTTCTACATCCTACTTAGGTGAGTAGTGCTGGGGTTTTAAAAACTTTTGAGTGGCCACCTAAGATGCAACTATTGGTCTCCTCCTGTCTGGAACAAAGGAGAGTGAAGAAAATCAAAGTCATTTGGAAACAATTAGTTCAAAGATATGATGGACCATGAGGACTTTAGCCTTCATGACCCTGAGACCAGAAGAATTAGATGGTGCCCAGCTACCAATGCCAACCACTTGGAAAGGGATCAAAATTGGAGAACTTGGATAGAATGTGAAGGAAAACATGGAACAAAATTCAAAAGCACAAAAATGACCAGAATTACTGGTCAGATAGGGGCTGGTAGAACCCCCAATACTATGGTGCCAGGTTATCCTTCAGGCCTGGATTGGCTGTCAGCCAAACAGTAGAAAGACCTACAAGCAGAACACCTACTCCAGGGAGATGCACCACTTGCATCAATCAGCCATGAGACATCAGAGGGGCAGCATTCACATAGAGGGAAAGCTGGACAGACAGGAATGCATAGATAAGAAGGGCACACGGAAGGGGTGGTTATGAGGAGGAGAGGAGAGTTTTTTATGGTTGGGGATTATAATCAGGGCCATGGAATCAAATGTGCATGAACTGTTGAGAATAATACTAATCTGCTTTGTAAATGTGCACCCAAATCACAATTGAAAAAAAAAAACTTAACTATATGTTTAAATGCTTGAATCAATGTAGTAGAAACAGTGCTTTTGTTTCCTTTCAGAGAGAACAGCTTCATAATAGTACCATCTTCATCTCAAGGCTTTCTGAGCTTCTCTTAATTCTCCAATTTTGGATAGCCCATCTTTAAGTCTCTTAGAGGAATTCCTGCATTTATTGCAAAGAATCATATTTAAAAAAAAAAAATTCCTATATACAGTGCATCCATTCTGCCATCATTTCTTTATTTTCTCCTATTGAAAATCCAACAAGATACAGCTTCTTTAATGATAATAAACTTGCGCTCTAAGGAGTCTCCTGGGAAAATACATTTCATAGCTCTTTTACATATGTATGAGCACTAGTCCCAGAGAGTTTGAGATGTAGGATTCCAGTGTGGTTGAATGAGAAGAGCACTGAGATGGAGTGGAGATTTGTGGGTTACAGTCCTCAGTTTTCCTGTCTGGTAGCTTTATGATCTGGAGGGCTGTTTTCGTTTAATGTAGGATTGCCCAACTTTCCTTCCGAGGAGTGGCTGGTGGGTTTGAACCGCCAGCCATCTGGTTAGCAGGCAAGTGTCTTAGCCACTATGCTACCAGAGCTCCCTTTAATGTAGGGGTTGCAGCAAATTACCTCAAAATGGGTGGCTTAAATGATACAAATTCTTTCTGTTCTGGAGGTCAAGAGTCCAAAATCAAGGTGTTGCCAGGGTCACATTTACTGTGAAAGTCTAGGGGAGGATTTCCCCTAGTTTTTTCCAGTTTCTGGTGACTCCAGGTGTCCCTTGTCCTGTGGCTGCATAATTCCAGTCCCTGCCTCTGTCTTTACATGTCCTTCTCCTCTTTTATCTGTTTGTCTCTTCTCTCTGTGTCCCTTGCAAAAACACTTGTCATTTGATTCAGGTCCCATCCAGGTAACCCAGAACAATCTCATCTTGAGATTCTTAACTTAATTACATATGCAAAGACCCTTTTTCTGAATAAGGTCACATCCACACTTTCTGGTAGTTATGGCATGGACCTATCTTTTAGAGGTCCACTATTCAACACACAACAGGGTTTTAGTCAATGAATAACCTCTGGGAATACTACCATAACTAAGACAGACCTTGGAGTTTATGGCTTAATGAGGATGAAAGACACTGAACCTGGGACCTAACCTGGACTTCGTGTTGTGGGAGATTTCATGGCCTCTTGAGACTTTTGCCTTTTAGCACACTTTTTCTTGGTATAACAGCATCTGATTTTCCTTCATCCATACATCCTACCCTATTCCTATTCTGAGAAACTAAATGGGAATTTGTCAAACATTGACAAAAACTGGTCAATGTTTGACTGCAGGTGAAAATGATGACTCAATGATGCCTCTACTTTGGTTTATATCAAACTCATAAACATGCAGTGGAAAGGACATACATAGCATCAAGGATACAGGTGAGTTGATGTAGCTCCCATTATCTTCCTCCTTCCTCATGGAGTAATGACAAAAGTTGAATTTCAACACAGCTTGCACAGAGTGAGGAAACCACCATATCAGAAAGGCCAGTCAGAGTGATTCGTAACTTCAAATGCAAAGAAGAAAAAATAAGAATTCTGTGCAATAAATGGAGACTAGCCCTACCAGACACATTTACAATAAATTCTTGGTAATTAAAATCATGTTCTTGAGAAGTGTAAACAGTTAACACACTTACACCAAACCAAAAGGTTGAAAGTTCTAGTCACTCAGAGATGCCATGGAAACTGAGCCATGAAAACTGAGCCATGAAAACCCTGTGGAGCACAGTTCTAGTCTGACACATGTGGGGTCATCATGAGATAAGAGTTGACTCAGTAGCAATTGTTTGGCTAAATAAAACTATGAGTCACCAGTGCATTAATGTATACTCAGAACAGACCACTGGAATACGACAGAACCACAAGGATGTTAGTACATATGTTGGCTAGACTATGGGAAACAGGTACTCTCACACATTAGTGATGAGAGGATAAATTGGTGCCAGCCTATGGAGGATCATTTGGCAATGCTATTAAAGTTACAAATGTATATATGCTGTCCCTCAATAATTCCAATTCAAGAAATTTACTCTACAGTAAAACTTACCTAAATGTGAAATGGCATACATTCATTGTTTTTCACTGCAGCATTGCTTGTAGTAGTGTAAGTTTAGAAGCAAGCTCAATGTACATCAATAGAGACTGGTTAAATAAATGATGGTACATCTATATAATGACCTACTTTATAGTTGTAAAAAGACTTAAGTAGGCTTTTCTGATATTGATGGGAAACAATCTCCAAAACACACTGCTCAGTGAAAAGAAGCAAGGCACAGGAGGATATAAGGAGTATGGTGTCAATTATTTTTAAAAGGAGGAGTAAGAAAGAATATATTATGTCTGTTTGCTCCTATATGCATAAAGGCTTTCTGAAACAATAACAACAACAAAAGCGAGGACTTGTGCACGTGTGTTATGGGTGGGAGGAATTGGTGCATATGTTGGAGAGTGGTAGGGAGATAGCACTGGATCTATTTTTATACATTTTGATGTTTGAATCATGTGAATGTATTACCTATTCACGAATTTAAATGAAAGTATCTATGCCAAATGGTGTCAAAGTTATAAAGAAAATGTGTAAATGTAATTTATCCTTTCTCTTGCGTTTTGGGCAAGTTTAATTTTAAACCATGTATTTTCAGACAGATGAGAGTCTATCTTTCCAGAATTATTTTAGTATCAACTTAGGAATCATAGCCACTCACAGACCTATTTTGTAGCCCATGTAGCACATGTCTCCACAATTTCCCAAAAGGAACAACTGATATTGTCCTGGTTACCTAGTGCTGCTCTGAAAAGAATATACCACAAATGGGATGGCCTTAACAAACAGGAGTTTATTCTCTTACGTTTGGGAGGCTAAAAGTCCAAATTTAAAATGCCAGGCTCTAGGGGCTGTGTGAAAGCCCCTCAACCATGGCTTCAGCTCTGCCTCTTGCTCCTGGCCGACTGAAGCTAGAGGCATCTCTTCACTCAGACAATTGGCTATTGGCTGCTGAAGCTATCAAGCCTAAGGTCGGCCAATAAAATGGCACAGTCCCAATGTTACCAAACCACACGGCAGGCCATTCATTCAAGTCCACTGTAAGTCCCAAGGTCAGCAGAGCATAGCAGGCTGCTGAACAATGACACAGATACATGCAGGGTTCAAGTGTGCCATAAGCTAGAGACCATTCCCCCAAGGCTTCTACTTATATATAGGAAGCAGACCACATCTCTAAGGTAGCTACTAAGCTGCTCACAGTAGATTGCACCATGGAGTTGCTTATCAGTCTCATCACGATGAATACTACATCCAGCTGCCCAGCCACTCAACATGGCCCAGCCAAGTTGATACATTAACTTAACTGCCACAGATATCAATATGGTTCACCATAAGCATGGCCTGTGACAATTGAAGACAAAGGAATGGGACTCCCTCTTGCAGTGTAATGCATAGCTCAGAGAAGGTCATGTTATGATCCTAGTGAGGTTTATTTCTCCTAAATATGGTACTTTACGCATACCTATACTGGAGCTCTTCTGCCATTTCCCTTCCTACTTCAACTGCCTGAGAAGTTTTGCTAAAGTTTGTATCTGTCCATCTGGCATTTTTTTTTGTAATTAAAAAGTAAGTCATAGTGGTGAAGAAAAGCAATTATTGTGTTCTTATTGTAATTTCTCCTCTAGATAACTTTCATAAAAATTAAGTACTTATTTTTATTCCTTATTGATCTTTTCAAAGCATGAATAGCAAACTTAAATGCTTACAAAGGCAGGGCATAACGTATCACACAATGTTTCACTGAAATTCATAGGTTTACAGTGGCCAATTCTTTCAGAAGTGGATGGCCTCATCCTTCTTTCCAGTCTGTCTTAGTCTGGAAGATCCGCTGAAACCCGTCCACCAGGTATTCGAAATACTGGTGGTATAACCTCCGGCCTCACAGCAACACACAAGCTACCACAGTATGACAAACTGACAGTATAATTTTTTTTTTTTTTTAGGATTTGGGTGAAGATTTACAGAGCAAATTCACTTTCCATATAGCAGTTCACATATACCTTGTCTCATGTCATTGACCAAAATTTACAATGCAGCAGCTCCCCTCCCACTTCCTCCCCACAGCCACCTCCTCCCAGTGTCCATCCCTTCATTGACAGTATAATTTTGTAGGTAAACTTTTGCTAAGGAAAATTAAAAAATGGTTGCAGTGGTATATTGAAAAGGAACTTCCAGAGATGCAAGTCAGATTCAGAAGAGGATGTGGAATAAGGGATATCATTGCTGATGTCAGATGGATCTTGGCTGAAAGCAAAGAATACCAGAAAAAATGTTTACCTGTGTTTTATTGATTATGCAAAGGCATTCAGTTATGTGGATCATAACAAAGTATGGATAACATTGTGAAGAATGGGAATTCCAGAACACCTCATTGTGCTCATGAGAAAACTGAACACAGACCAAGAGGCTGTTGTTTGAACAGAACAAGGGGATACTGAATGGTTTAAAATTAGAAAGGACATGTGTCAGGGTTATATCATTTCACCATACTTATTCAATCCGTATGCTGAGCAAAGAATCCATGAAGCTGGACTATATGAAGAAGAATGTGGCATCAGGATTGGAGGAAGACTCATTAACAATCTGTGATATGAAGATGACATAACTTTGCTTGCTGAAAGTGAAGAGGACTTGAAGCACTTACTGATGAAGATTGAAGAGTACAGTCTGCAGTATGGATTATATCTCAACATAAAGAAAACAAAAATCCTTGCAACTGGACCAATAAGCAGCATCATGATAAATGGAGAAAAGATTGAAATTGTCAAAGATTTCATTTTACTTGGCTCCTTAATCAACACTCATGGAAGCAGCAGTCAAGAAATCAGATGTCATATTGCACGGGGCAAATCTCCTGCAAAAGACTTCTTTAAAGTGTTGAACAGCAAAGATATCACTTTGAAGATTAAAGTGTGCTTAACCCAGTCTATGGTATTTTTGATCGTCTCGTATGTATACGAAAGCTGGACAATGAATAAGGAAGACAAAAGAAGAGTTAATGCCTTTGAATTGTTGTGTTGGTGCAGAACACTGAAAATACCATGGACCGCTAGAAGAACGAACACATCTATCCTGGAAGAATTGCAGCAGGAATGCTCCTTAGAAACAAGAATGGCCAGACTTTGTCTCACCTACTTTGGTTATATAGTCAGAAGGGACCAGTCTCTGGAGAAGGGTATCATGCTTGGTAGAGTCAGATAAAAAGGGGAAGGCCCTCAATGAAATAGATTGATACAGTGGCTGCAACAATGGGCTCAACCATAGCGAGGATTGTGGGGATGGCACAGCAGAGTGCAGTGTTTTGTTCTGTTGTACATAGGGTCACTGTGAGTCAGAATCAACCCAATGGCACCTAACAACAACAACCACAACAAGGGCAGGCAGTAATATGAATGAAAGAAATGTACTGGGTGAGACAATAGGGAGTTGTGTGCACTGTGGAATCTGGCTCTGGCCTGCCTCTAATAAAGGGAACTCCTACTATCCAGAGTCTACTGATTGGTGTAAGTGGGAAAACACGTCGAGTGTGAACCAATCTTCCCATTTTCAAGAGCAGCCCCAAGCTAAATATTTTTTGGGTGTGAAATTTAAAAAAAAAAAAATATTAAGATTTTATGTTGGCTACACTAAAATAACCACAGGCACATCTGACCTGGAGTTTCCAACCTCTGATTTTAGCTGTCTCCGTCCTTGACAAAACTTGCACTCTATCGTAATTTAAATGTTTAAATAGCCCTTGGTATGAAATCTTGTAAGATATTTATACATACCCTTTTGCCATTGTTCTCAAGATAACTTTCAAGATTCTAAAGAGACAAAATTCCTTTTATAGAAACAATACTGCCTTTATTTTAATAGGGTACATTGCCTTATGTTTTAAGCATTTTCAAAAGGGCGTGGCCTCACATATAAATACCCTGGGTAGTGAACTTCATAAAGATTTAGACACTTTCAACATTAAAGTGCATGTAAAAGAAGAGTATCCTTAGGTGATGACTGCAGAGACCATAGAATGGTCATTTTTGCTCAAATTGACTAATGTAAATAAAAGATGTGGATTCGGTATTTGTGTAGAGTGTCTGAGTGATAGTAATCTTTTTTATGATAATTCCACCTATAAATTTTACAGACCCTTAAATAACTATCCTTAATTGGTACCTTAGAATTATGGTGTTGGTGAAAAATATTGAAAATACCATGGACTGCCAGAAGAATGAACAAATCTGTTTTGGAAGAAGTACATCCAGAATGCTCCTCAGAAGTGAAGATAGTGGACTTTGTCTCATATACTTTGGACATGTTATCAGGAGGGCCAAGTCCCTGAAAAAGGACATTATGCTTGGTAAAGTAGAGGGTCAGTGAAAAAGAGGAAAGCCTTCAAAGAGATGGATTGACACAGTGGCTGCACAATGGGCTCAGGTATAGCAATGATTGTGAAGATGGTGCAGAACCAGGCAGTGTTTCGTTCTGTTGTACACAGGGTTGCTATGAGTTGGTGTGGACTTGACAGCACCTGACAACAACAATAATAATATAATGCCATGTAAGTAAAAATCATACAACTGGCCTATGAGAGAAGAACTACTGAAATCATTTAGTGTGATTCATCCATTTTACAGCAGAGAAAAATGAAGTCCTGATGGGGAAAATATATTTCTCACAGTTCCAAGTACAGTGCTAGGGCTGGGACAAGAACCAGGCTAGAACCCTGGTCTCCTGGCTCCAGTGCCAGTTTCTATATCATTATTCATTTATACTTATATAAAAACAAAAGTATTATGGATTAAATTGTGTCCTCCAAAAAGATATGTTGAAGTCCTAGCCCTAGCTCCTGTGAATGTAACATTATTTGCGGAAGATGTTTCTTTGAAGATATCAGTTGAGTCATACTGGAGTAGTGAGTCTTAGTCCCAACCCTTTTTTAATGGTATTTTATAAAAGGAGAGAACAGAGGTGGAAATAGAATGATACACAGGGGAAAGACACCATGTGAAGATGTATCTATAAGCAGCAAAAGAAAGCCAAGGATTGACAGCAGCTACCAAGATAAGAGTATTGAACAGTTCCCTTCTCAAACTCTCACAAAAAACTGATATAGCTGAGACCCTAATCTGGACTCTCAGCCTCCAAAACTGTGAGGTGATACATTCTCTTTTTTAAAGCCACCCACTCTGTGGTATTTTTTATGACAGCCCTAGTAAAGTAAGGTAATAAGCATATGTCATTCATAATTTATTAGAAAGCTATTGATTAAAGTAAGAAAGATACACATTTTTTACTGTGATATACCTGGACTGTTCTATTTTTTTCAGATAAAATCTCAAAATAATGGGATCTTCCAAGTCAAAGAGTGGAAATAATAAGGAGAATTACTGAACCTACTAATTTGCCAATCCTTTCTGCTAGAAAGCAGATACTTTCATAAGTATCTGTCATGATTCCTAAATCAAAATGATTTTCATATCCCGTCTTTCTTGGATCCAGAATGGATTTCCTGTAATGCTGTGGGCTTATGCTGCACTGTCATGGTGCCCTGTGATGAATACTACACAGAACTGAATTAAGAAACATTAAGGGCACTGTGACATGAAAGAGAAGCTGAAATTGTTTTAGAGGCACTGTGTGGTGCATCTTTGTCCTAGAAAATTGCTAGCTTCATGAGAGAAAGACAAAGTGGATGAAATGTACAAATATAAAAGGCTTTTTGTTTAAAGTTAATGAAATCTTTAAACATAGTAATGAACAAAGCTTCCCTAAGTATGGTTCAGATAAACCATGACTGTGTTTGCAGACATTTGAGAGTAGAATGTTGGGGTATGGTTAGCATACAAGTCTCCATTCTCTTTCTTCAGAATTTATAATGTTATTTTTTGCAGAATTTTAGTTTTCTGCATGCAGGTGACTGTTTTCTTGTGTCTGTTCTCTCAGTCTCTCATGCTCAATCTCCAGTCTGCACGTGATACATCATAAATTCTGGAAACTGTCTCAAAATGAGTTTATGAGATGCAAGTTTTATACCTTATTTCTCTTCTTAGAACCTACATTCTAGTCTAACTGAACTTCCTCTCAGGCTTTGCATGTGAACTTCAGAGAAAGACATTTCCATCGGTACCTGTCTTCTCCTGCCTTTAGCATTTGCAAATATCCTTGAGTGCCATGGAGGATCAGTGGTTCCAACATTGAAAACAAGAGAGGGGTAGGCTGAATAATGGGCCCCAAAGACAGTCAGGTCCTAATCCCTAGAATTCATGAATATTATACTAAGGTAACAAAAACTTTGCAGATGTGATGAAGGATCTTGAGATGGAGAGACGATCCTGGAATATCCAAAACTCAGAAACCAAACTCACTGCCATTGAGTTGATTTTGATTAATTGCAACCCCCAATGTGTTTTCAAGGCTGTATATTTTTATGGAAGCAGAGTTTGGAGTGCCTGGTGGGTTTGAACCATTGACCTTTTGGTTAGCAGCTAAATGCCTTAACCACTATACCATCATAGCTCCTTCAAAATATCCAGGTTGGCCCTAAATATAATCACAAGTGTTCTTATAAGACTGAGGGAGAAGAAGATTGGAGTAAACAGAAGAAGGCGACAATGTGATTCCTCAAGCAAGATGCTACCATGCTGGCTTCCTCAAGGAAGGTAACTTTAGAAACTGGAAAAGGCATGGAAACACTTTCTTCCCTAGAGCTTCTGGAGGGAGAGTGGCCCTGCTGACATCTTGATTTTGGCCTAGTGGAACTGATTTCAGACTTCTTTTCTCCAAAACTTTAACTAAATAAATGTGTGTTATTTTAAGCCACCAAATTTAGGTAAATTGTTATAGGATCAATAGTGAATTAATACACAGGCTATCTCAGTTCTCAGGAATGTTACTCAAGGAAAATTAGAGAAAGAAAACTAAAATTCTGCAAATAATAGCATTATAAATTCTGAAGAAAAAGTATGGAGACTTGTATTCTAATTAAGTTAAAACATCTCACTGAAATGACAGATTGAATTTTCAGAAAAATGTAAGTTGTCATATTGACAAAGAGTAGAATATCTAAAGAAAACACAAACATGCTTTGTCTATTTTCTCCATACTTGTCCACAAACTGGCAAGGGCTTCTGGAGAGAATTACACAACTTAAGGCTGTGTGCATCTCGACAAATCATGGTCCTAACATCAATGGAGCCCTCAGCACAGCCCCTTGTGTGTTTCCCTGCTCAGTTCTTGCTCATTGTCCACAGGACAATTTCAGACTTTCTCCGTGTGCCTCAAACCCTCCAACTCATCACCTTTCTCTCACTCTTAGCAGATGGACTTGCCTCCATTTTTATAGAGAAAATAGAAGATATCAGATGTCCTCAACCTCCTGTCCCCAAATCACAAACTCATTTCCTTTCTTACCCCAATTTTCCTTTTTCTCTCTTCTTATACCAGAGAAGATAGCCTGTCTTCTGTTCCAGGTTAATTCCTCTGTCTGTAATCTAGATCTCATCCTACTCTGTCTTCTCAGGGATCTTATCAATTGATTGTCTCCTTTTTCTTCTATAAATTCAAACAGTCCCTTTTTACTGGCTCCTTCATGTAAGCTTTGAAACACGTTCAACATTTATTTTTGACAAAAACACTCCCTTCAAATCTGAGTCTGCCTTCATCTACCCCCTCCTTCCTTTCAGAGGAAAATTCCTTGAAAGAAACATTGTAATTTGTTATTTCTCATTTCCTCACCCCATGCTCATTCTTTGAATGAGTATAATATGGATCCCACTCACTCCATTTTACTTAAAGTACTCTCAGTGAGGTCACCAGGGACCTTCTTGCTGCTGAATGACTTACCAGTTCTCAATCTTTATTATTTCTGTGGAATTTGATACCATGGCCCATTATCTCCTTCAGTGATGCCCTTTCTTTCAACTCTCTCTGTTTGTTCAGTGCTTTTGTTAGCAACTCTATTTTTTCCTTAAATAATTTATTATTATGATTATATTGGGCACTTTTTTATTTTATTAAAACAAAAACAAAAACCATTGCTACAGAGTCAATTCTGCCTCAATGGGAACTTATGTGTGTAAGAGTGGAAATGTCCTTCATAGGTTTACAATGGATGATTTTTAATTTTTTTAAGTTAGATCCCCAAGACTTTATTCCAAGGCATCTCTGGGTAGACTTGAAAATTCAACCTTCCCGTTAGTAGCTGAGCATGTTAATTGTTTATACAAATGACTTCTTACTGCTACAGTTACCCTTTGCTTCTGACCCTAATTTCTTTACTTCCAGCCTAGACATTCATAAGTCACATACACACTTTCTTGAGGATCTCTAGTGGTGTTGCCATTAAGGCATTTGGCCACTAAAAAAGGTTGGCAGTTGGAACCCACCAGCCATTCTGCAGAAGAAAGATGAGGTGGTCTGCTTCCTTAAAGATTTACAGCCTTAGAAATGGGGATCGCTATGAGTTGGAACTGACTCAATGGCAGTGAGTTTGGTTTGGTTTGAAACACACCTTCTTACAAATGTCCTCCAGGTACTCTCAACACTAAATGTGTCAAAAACTGAAGTCATTAAACTATTTGTCTGTCTCTATTTCTTCCCTTAGTGAATGGTGCCAAGACAATGTATATACTCACATCCTGTTAAATTTACCTCCTAAGTATGTCCCTGGGAGCTCTGGTGGCATAGTGCCTAAGGCATTTGACTGCTAACCAGAAGGCTGGTGGTTCAAACCCACCAGCCACTCCTCAGAAGGAAGGTTTGGCAATCTACTTCTGTAGTGGTACTGCCTCGGAAACCCAAGGAGGGGTCGCTCTGAGTTGGATCTGACTCCATGGCAGTGAGTTTGGTTTGGTTTGAAATATGTCTCCAATCTGGCCAAGTCACTTCATCCCTATGGTCTCTATCATCATCTCAACCTCTGTGGTCTCTTACCGCAGTTACCTCTAATGGGATATGCTCCTTCAGTCATTCTCTTTATACTAGCCAAAGTGATCTTATACACAAATCTGATCATGTCACTCTCCTGCCTAAATTTTGGATGTTACCTCACTCTTAAGATAGAGACCCAATTCCTTAACATTACATACATGCCCACGTATAATTTGGCTTCACTTCCCTCCTATCACACTGTAGGTTTAGCCTTGCTGCATTTTTGTCAACTTGCTGGGAAAAACTGTAACCAAATATATTAAGAGTTTTAAAAATACCCAATGTGGGTGAAAACTTGAAGAACTATATCAGCAAGTACTATTTCTGTGACTGTTAACAGAAAACCTAATAACCTAATTTAACTGAGCTTAAGAAAAAGAAAAAAAAAAAAGTGGCTCATGTAACTGAGACTCCAAGGATGGCTGATTCAAGGCTAAAGCAAGGTCATCAGGATCCAGATACTCTCCACCTCTGGGTAAATCTTTCTGTTGCAAGAGCTTCATTTTAAGACTTTCTGGCAGCAAACACTCACATTCTCCCTTGTTCAATCAGCTCAAAATAGGAAATGGTTTTCTCCCTGCATGGCTTCTGTATACCTTTAATTATATACAGCTCTGCCCGAAGTAAGGATCTCTGGTGGTGCAGTGGTTAAATCATTTGTCTGGTAACCACAAGGTCCCAGTTTGAACCTACCAGCCACTCTGCAGGAGAAAGATGAGGCAGTCTGCTTCCGCAAAGATTTACAGCTTTGGAAACCCTACAGGACAATTCTACTCTGTTCTATAGGGTAGTTATGAGTCAAAATTGACTCAATGACAATGGGTTTTGTTTTTTGGGTTTCTGCGTGGACCACACATCAGTCACCACTCAACTAACCACCATGGGCAGGCAATGCGATGGTCTAATTAGAGCATATGGTCTAAAAAAGTGGATGTGGAAAGCTGAGGTACAATTACCAGGCTAATGAATAGATGCTGGTTGTGCCAGTTACCAATTTGTTCCTTTCAGCTCCAAACTACCTTTTTTCTCCCCATGTTGTGATACTGGAGCTGGACCCTGTAAACATTTCTTGTTTGCCAGCTGTCACAATGTTGAACTTTGTCTACAAAGGGCACTGGAGACACATTTCAGGAGAAAACCAAACCAAACTCACTGCCATCAAGTCAGATACAATTCATAGCGACCCCTCCTTGGGGCTTAAGAAAAAGAAGGTTTCTGAGGTGGTATCACTACGGAAGTAGATTGCCCAACCATCCTTCTGAGGAGTGGCTGGTGGGTTTAAACCACAAACTTACTGGTTAGAAGTTAAATGCCTTAGTCACTATGCCACCAGAGCTCCTATTGCAGGAGAAAGGGACATCTATTCTTGGTTTTGGTGTTCTTTATTCTTTTTTGCTCTCATGATGCAGCTGTGTGCATGCAGGACTCATTGGCACTCATTTTTCAGGAGGTTTTGCTTTCCATTCCTGGCCTGTAGCCTGTGCCCACTAGCTGTGTATCATGTCTTATTAACTTCTCCACCATCCACTGAACCACAGTCATATCATCTCTAATGAGCTCTGAAATGCACCTTTGGGGAGGACCCCTCTCTTTGCATATTTATTCCTTATTGGAGGACTATCTCTCAGCCCTAGGGCATTGTTTAGAGTTCCCTTTTGTCTCTTCTTTATAGTTAATCTCCTCTTGGTAGTTAATAATCCCATATATTAAAATTTTCCTGTTCAAATTACTGTTGTGCTTTCTGTCTCCTAAATGGATTGTAAACAATATACTGATGGTAAAAACATCTGCTACTGAAGTATAATTCTGTTTACTATAAGTTAACTGTTGTGAAAAGGCAGAACCGACTTTAATGTTGAACTGATTATAGGTCACTCAACTGAATATTATACAGAATATTTTTCGTAAAGAATTACAATGTCATGGACATGTATGGGATAATGGTAAAGAAATCCAACCAAAAACCAAACCCACTACCATCAAGTTACTTCTAACTCAATTGCAATAGATTATAAAAATAAATGATTATATAGCATGGTCTTAGCTATATTGGCTAGAATGTAAGACTTCTAAGGCCTAGGATGATTTGCTTATTTTCTGTTTCTAAAAAGTCCTGTAATAAGCAAGAATACATTGCTTTCTTTTGTGTGCCACTGAGTTAATTCCAACTCAGCAACCCTAGATGAAGAGTAGAAGTGGCCCACAGGGTTTCCTAGGCTGCAATCTTTATTAGGCACGAATCACCAGGTCATTTCTCCCACAGAATGGCTGATGGATGGACTCAAACTGCCAACATTTTGATCACTAACAGAATGCTTAACCGTTGTGCCACTAAGACTCCTTATACTGCTTTCACTATGGAGAAAATACATTTTTCAAAGATCGCTATGAATAAAAATTAGCTTGTGCACTTGGCTGCTCATTGAAAGCTCAGCAGTTCAATCCTCCAGGCCCTCTGTAGGAGGAAAAAACCTGGTGATCTTCTCCCTTAAAAACTGCAGCCTAGAAAACTCTGTGGGGCAGTTCTACTCTGTCATCTAGTATCACTGTTAGTTAGAACCTACGGCACACAACAACAACAAGTGTATAAATTAGGCTTAAGTTTGGCTACAAGTTACAGAAAATCCTCTATTAGTGTTAGCCTGAACAAAATAGATGTTTATTTCTCTTTCACATTTAAGAAGTGTCAGGTGTAGTAGGGTGTCTCAATGGTTTCTGTTCCTAAAGAATGCACCCAAGATGGTTGCTGGAGTTCTAGGTTGTAAGCAGCAAAACAGAAGAGAAGGATGGCATAGCATTCTCTTTATTTTTAAAGACATTTCCTAGAAATTGCACACTCCATCTCCTTATACTTCTTATTGGTTGCAATTAAGTTGCATGGCTCTGTGGAGCTGCACAGTAGGCTGGGAAACAGAATTTCTAATTCTATGGAAATAGTAATGTATAGATATTGGGGAGCAGGCTTTGCCCCTGGGACTTAGGATGTAACTATACATCCTAAGTGTTGTAGAAGTTTGGAGAAAAAAGAGATCAGTGTGGTCTAGAATAACCAGGAAGGGCTTCATAAAAGGCTATTTCTTAAGTAGGACTCAAGAAGATGGGTAAGATTAAAATATATGAGAAAAACAAAAAAAGTTTGCCATTATTCTCCAGAGTCCTTAAAAGAAAATGTTCTCACAATGTATGTAGAGGACAATGAATACTCCATAAATGAGTATTGTTAGGGAATTAGCAGTAGCAAAAGGTAAGGTATGGAAAGTAGGTTTTTGCAAAATGGTATAGAGCTTTAAACAGTAGCATTAGAGATTTGGAGAGACAGCATAATGTCGTGGAAATGGAATCAACATTACTGTCAAATTGATAGTTTCTGGTGTTATCTGGTATCTGAGGCAACTCTTCTATCTGAGCCCTAATTCTTCATTTGATCTTCTAACATCTCCTTGGCAGGCTTGTTGTGAGTATAAATGGGATAATTTATTTAAGGCACTGAACCTGGCACACAGTATCCTGTAGGCAAAAATGTGCCAGTGAAGATGTGTATGTATAGGACTGTCATGGCCAGAAGTATATTTTAAAAAGATGAATTTGCTGTGTATGGAGCACTCTGTAATGAAGAAAGATGGGGTCTGCCTAGTAGCTGATTAAATGATGTATTGGGTTCTATTGAAATGGCTATGTAATTGTAAGACTTGGGTCTTAACAACTTGCATTTTATTGCCTCGTAGCAGATGAATAGCTGACAGAATAAAGATTCATTTTATCATTCATCCAGCAAACACTTATTTGACTGCTAACCAGAAGGCTGGTGGTTCAAACCCACCAGCCACTCCTCGGAAGGAAGGTTGGGCAATCTACTTCCATAGTGATACTGCCTCAGAAACCTAAGGAGAGGTCGCTATGAGTCGGATCCGATTCAAAAGCAGTGAGTTTGAGTATGCTAAGTGCTAGAAATCTGTGGTGAACAAGAAAAACATGGTGTCTAATCTAGCAGAGAGTCTGACATTAAAAAGCTAATTTCATGATTAATTATTTAAGTACAATTATGATCAAAACTATGAGGAAATAGAACTGCTATGAGAGTGTATGGGGGCAGTGGTAGTTCATGGGTAGAATTCTTGTCTTCTGTGCAGTAAACCCAGATTAGTTTCTTGACCAATGTACTTCATACACTGCCAGCACCCATCTGTTAGTGGAGGCTTGAATGTTGCTATGGTGCTGAACAGGTTTTAGTGGGGCAGTCAGACTAAGACAGACTAGGAAAAAAGGCTTGGCAATCTACTTCTGAAAATAAGCCAATGTAAACTTTATGGATCCCAATTGTTGGATTCACTATCAGTCATGGGGATGGCACAGGTCCGAGCAGCATTTCCTTCAGTTGTGCGTGGGGTTGCCATGAGTCGGGGGCCAACTTGATGGCCACTAACAAGGAGAGAGAATATTAACCTTTATGTGGGACCAGAGAAGCCTTCCTAAAGAAATACTGAGACCTGAAGGGTAAACAGAGAATTAGACAAGGGAAGTGGAGTTTGGAGGGCGGAATAGGGGAGAAATGACAGAGGAAAGCAGTCTTGGTGGAAGCCTTGAGATGAGAAGGAATCTTTGAGGAGAAGATTCTGAATGGCTGGAAAGCAGACAACAAAGAATAGTCATGCAAAATGGATCTCAAAGGGTGAGCAAGATTTGGCAGTAAAAGAAGCAGGGGGTTTGGGTGAAGGGAGCATTCTCAGCAGCAGAGCAAGATGCTTTTTTTTAAAAAAAAAAATCCACGTTATGCAGTGTTTTAAAGATTCTACATTATTCTTTAGCGTTGCATAGTATTCCATTGTGTGTATGTACCATAGTTTGGATATCCATTCCTCAGTTGATTGACACCTAGGTTGTGTCCATCTTTTGGCTATTGTAAATAGTGCTGTGATGAACATAGGTGTGCATACATCTGTTCTTGTCATGGCTTGCAAGATGCTTTTTTAAGGTAGATACCATGTCTTCTGTGAACCCTGGAACCAAGAATTGTGTTGGCATGTTGGCCACTTGAGGTACTACTGCAAGATGTTCACTCTGTCTAGGAGCTGTCAGAGTGCAGAGGAAGTAAGGTGATAGATGGAAGCTCAGCAGGCCAAGCAAACAGACAAACAAAAAATCCAAACCCACTACTATCAAGTTGATTCTGACTCATAGTGACCCCTGTTGTGTTCCCAAGGTAATAAATCTTTATGGAAGTAGATTGCCCAGTCTTCCTTCCATGGAGTGTCTGGTGGCTTTGAACCTCCAGCCTTCTGGTTAGCAGTCAAATGCCTTAGGCACTAAGCCACCAGAGGGCAGGAAAGTGCCATGTTGTTGTTGTTGTTGTTGTTATGTGCCGTCGAGTCAAACCCGACTCATAGCGACCCCTCCTTGGGTTTCCCAGACAGTATCACTACGGAAGTAGGATTGCCCAACCTTCCTTCCGAGGAGTGGCTGGTGGGTTGTTGTTAGTTCTGTTCATATTGGCTCTGACTCATGTTGATCCCATGTACAACAGAAAGAAATGTTACTTGATCATGATTCACCTTCATGATCCCTAGTATGCTCTGGTCTGTAATTGTGGCCTTCCAAGCTCTGAGGGTCATCTTCCAGCACTATATTGAGTGATGTCCTGTTGTGATCCATAGGATTTTCAGTGGCTTAGTTTTAGAAGTAGATTGGCAGGCCTTTCTTCCTCATCTGTTTTGGTCTAGAATCTCTGCTGAACCCATCCATCATGGGTGACAGGAAGACCCATGGAAGAGTTTCAAGCAGAGGGAAGTGACCTGATCAGTCATGTTAGAAAGAACACTCTATACTCAGCCATAAAGAGAAATGAAGTCCTGATGCATGTCACAACGTGGAGGAATCTTGAAAACATCATGCTGAGCCGAGCAAATTGTCATACGAAATAAGTAAATATATTTAAAAAACAAAGATTATTAGTGGTTACTAGGGGGGGGTTTTGTTCTTAAGCAAAAAATGAGTTTATGCTAATGGGGATGGAATAAGTTGGAAAAGGAAGTGAGAATTGTTGCACAATGTGAAGCATGGAATCAATATTATTGAATTGTACATGTAGAAATTGTTAATTTGGTGTATTTTTTGTTAGCATATTTTTAGCACAATTAAAAAATAGTACTCTAAATGCAGTGTAGAATGTGGATTGGAGATAGGAAATGGGAGACTCTGAGGGCAGGGTCATCACTGAGGGAGGAAGAGACAAGATTTGAACCAATGTGTTGACAGCAGAGATGGCAAAATGGGGCAGACTTTCAAAGCATTTATTATGTCCCCAGCAGCCACTTTGGTATTAAATGCATTGTAAATAATTTAACAACATACTGTGAGTTGCATTTGCAAGTTGTGAATGACTTTGATCCATGTTCAAATCTCCCTTATGGTTACATACCAGTGTGCACCAGGCTGTCAGGACTTCAACATGCAGCAGTGCTTAACAAATGCATTTATAATTAATCCAGACATATTTTCCTTTCAAGAAGGTTTCAAAACATATAGGCTCTTTCCCAAAACTATACATACTAAATTATCTTGAAGAAAATTAAATGAAAAACGATGTTCCTTTTTTTATCTAATTAAATTGCAGAGTCTGATAACAATGGACAATTAAAAACTATATTTAGAATGTATAACTTTCTAATTTTAACATTCTTACTACAAATGTCTTGAAAATTCAACTGATAATAACCTTGTGCCATAACCAGCAGCATCTTGGCAACATAGGGCACAAATGTGCCAGTGTACTCCACAGATCCCTGATTATATTCATAGTCACTCCATGATTCTGAGAATGCAATATTTGACAAAAAGTATTACTTTCACATAGCACAAGTTTGAGCGCTAGTGGTACAGTGGTTAAGTGCTCAGCTGCTAGCAGAAAGTTAGGCAATTCTGAACCCATCAACCATGCTTTGGGAGAAAGATGAGGCAGTCTACCTCTGTAAGGATTGCAGCTTGGAAACTCTATGGGGCACTACTACTCTAGTGTCTTATAGGGTCACTATTAGTTGCAATCAAAACCATGGAAATAGATTTTTATTTATTTTTTTGAGGGGTGGAGCACAAGTTTACCTACAAAGCTATTTAATACATAATTACTCAATATTAACAATAATAATAAGGACACCAGCATAGTGCCTAGGACATAGTAAGCACTGCATAAATGCTAGCTGGTACTTTTATTCCCCTCTACTTGTCTCCATCACCTCCCTCATTCATTGAATCCAAGATTATATCTAGAATTTTCTTGCTGGATCCTCACCAACATCCTAATACAATAGCTCACACTCCCATCACCTTCTCAACAATTCTCCTAAACGCTGGTTAAAAACCTCAAGTAACAGACTGATCACTATTTCAAGAGGTGGATTACCCTTGAGTAGTATGAGCATACAAAGATTGATATCCTAGGCATTAGCAAATGGAAATGGATTGGTGTTGGCCATTTTGAACTGGACAATCATATGATCTTCTGCTGTGCTGGGAATGAGAAATTGAAGAGGAATGATGCGGCATTCATTGTCACAAAGAATGTTTCAAGATCTGTCCTAAAGTGCAATGCTAGGATAATATCCACATGCCTACAAGTAAGGTCAGTTAATAGTATAATAATAGCAATAATAATAATACTATTATTCAAGTTTATGCATCAACCACCAAAGCCAAAGTAGAGGAAATTGAATATATTTACCAACTTCTGCAGTCTGAAATTGACCAAACACACAATCAAGATGTGTTGATTATTACTGGTGATTGGAATGCAATAGTTGGAAATAAAGAAGAATCACCAGTAGTTGGAAATTATGGCCTTGGTGATAGAAATGATGCCACAGATCACATGATAGAATTTTGCAAGACCATATTTTCATTTGCAAATACCTTATCTCAACAACATAAATGATGGTTATACACATGGACTTCTCCAGATGGAATATACAAGAATCAGATTGACTACATCTGTGGAAAGAAACAATGGAGAAGCTCAATATCTTCAGCCAAAACAAGGCCAGGAACTGACTGTTGAACAGACCATCAACTGCTCACATGTGAGTTCAAGCAGAAGCTGAAGACAATAAAACAAGTCCACGAGAGCCAAAATACAACCTTGATTATGTCCCACCTGAATTTAGAAACCATCTGAAGAATAGATTCAATGTTTTAAACACAAATGACACCCAGATGAATTATGGGATGACATCAAGAATATCGTATATGAAGAAAGCAAAAGTTCATTAAAAAAGACAAGAAAGGAAGAAATTACCAAAATGGATGTCAGAAGAGACTCTGAAACTTGCTCTTGAATGGAGAGTAGCTAAAGCAAATGGAAGAAATGACAAGATAAAAGAGCTGAACAGAAGATTTCAAAGAGCAGCTTGAGAAGACAAAGTCAATTTTTATAATGAAATGTTCAAAGACCCGGAGTTAGAAAACCAAAAGGGAAGAACATGCTCAGCATTTCTCAAGCTGAAGGAACTGAAGAAGAAATTCAAGCCTTTAGTTGTGTTCTGGTTACATAGTACTGCTCTGACAGGAATATACCACAAATGGGATGGCTTAAACAAGTAGGAGTTTATTCTTACAATTTGGAGACTTTAAGTCCAACTTCAATGTGCCAAGCTCTAGAGGCTGGGTGAAAGTCCCTTAGCCTTGGGCTTCAGCTCTGCCTCCAGCTCCCAGCCCACTGAAGTTAGAGGCTTTTCTTCATTCAGACAGCTGCTGGCTGCTGAGGCTAACAACCCCAACGTGACAAGTAAAAAGGCACAGTCCTAATGTTACCAAACCACAAAGCAGGCCATTAATTTAAGACCATTGTAAGTCCTCAGGTTGGCAGAGCATGGCAGGCTGCTGAACAATGACATGGCTACATGCGGGGTCCAAGCATGCCATAAGCTGGAGACTGTTCCCAAAGCTACTTATATACAGGAGGCAGACTACAGACCCAAAGCAGCTACTCAGCTGCTTGTGGTAGATCCCACCATGGAGGTGATTGCCAGTCTCATCATGGGAAATAACTACCACCAGCTGCCCAGACATTCCACCTGGCCCAGCCAAGTTGACACACAAACATAACTACCACAAGTTGCAATACTGTAAGTTTTTATGGGCAAAATGTTGAATGATGCAGGAAATATCAAAAGAAGATGGAAGGAATACACAGAGCCATTGTACCAAAAAGAATTGGTCAATGTTTACCCATTTCAGGAGGTGGCATATGATCAAGAACGAATGATATTGAAGGAAGAAATCAAAGCTCCACTGAAGGAACAGGCAAAAAACAAAACTCCAGGATTGACGGAATACCCATGGAGATGTTTCAACAAATGGATGCCACACTGGAGGCATTACTCATCTATGTCAAAAAATTTTGAAGAGAGCTACCTGCCCAACTTACTGGAAGAGATCCATATTTTTACCCATTCCAAAGAAAAGTGATCCCACAGAATGTGCAAATTATTGAACAATATTATTAATATCATCATACACAAGTGAAATCTTGCTGAAGATAATTCAAAATTGTTTTAGCAGTATATTGACAGAGAACTTCCAGAAATGCAAGCTGGTTTCAGAAGAGGACATGGAATGAGGGAAATCATTGGTGATGTCAGATGGATCTTGGCTGAAAACAAAGAATACCAGAAAGATGCTTTCTTGTGTTTTATTGACTATACAAAAGCACTTGACTGTATGGATGGTTTCAAACCAGGAAGGGCGTGCAGCAGGATTGTATACTTTCACTATACTTATTCAATCTGTATGCTGAGCAAATAATCTGAGAAGCTTGGTTATATGAAGAACGTGGCATCAGGATTGGAGGAAGACTCATTAACAACCTGCAATATGCAGATGACACAACATTGCTTGCTGAAATGGAGAAAAGATTAAAGTTGTCAAAGATTATACCTTGGTTCCACCATCAACACCAATGGAAGCAGCAGTCAAAAAATTAGACAATGTATTCCACTGGGCAAATCTGATACAGAAGACCTCTTTAAAGTGCTGAAGAGCAAAGATGTCTCTTTGAAGACTAAGGTGTGCCTAACTCAAGCCATGTTGTTGTTGTTATGTGCCGTCGAGTCCGACCCGACTCATAGCGACCCCTCCTTGGGTTTCCAAGGCAGTATCACTACAGAAGTAGATTGCTCCATCTTCCTTCCGAGGAGTGGCTGGTGGATTTGAACCACCAGCCTTCTGGTTAGCAGTCAAGTGCCTTAGCCACTATGCTACCAGAGCAAGCCATAGTGTTTTCAATCACCTCAAATGCATATGAGCTGGACAATGAGTAAGGAAGACCGAAGAAGAGTTGATGCTTTTGAGGTGTGGCATTTGTGAAGAATACTGAAAGTACCATTGACTGCTAGAAGAACTAAAAATCTGTCCTGGAGGAAGTGCGGCTGGCATGCTTCTTGAAAGCAAGAATAGCCACACTTCATCTCACCTACTTTGATCATGTTGTCAGAAGGGACCACTACCTGGAGAAGGATATCATGCTTGGTAAAGTGGAGGGTCATTGAAAAAGGGGAAGGCCCTCAATGAGATGGATTGACACAGTGCCTGAAACAATGGGCTTAGGTATAGCAAGGATTGTGAGGCTGGTCCAGGACAGGGGAGTGTTTCATTCTGTTGTACATAGGGTTGCTATGAGTCAGAGCCAACTTGATGACACTTAACAATAACAACAACAACAGTATTCATTAGAGCATACATCCTTTACTAAATCAAAATCTTCCTGCCACTGTTGTTGTTATGTGCCGTCAAGTCAGCCCCGACTCATAGCGACCCCTCCTGGGGTATCCGAGGCGGTATCACTATGGAAGTAGATTGCCCAACCTTCCTTCTGAGGAGTGGCTGGTGGGTTTGAACTGCCAGCCTTCTGATTAGCAGTTAAGTGCCTTAGGCACTAGTTTCTATTTATTCCTTCTCTCTGAAACAATACAAAGTGAGTTTGGTGACAGTTTTACTATTCTTAAGTCTTCTTTACAAAAGAATAAATATCTTTAAACCCTAAATTCTTTGACATTCTACTTACCCTCATCATTCTACATGCCTTGGAAAGTTGGGTGACTGCAGTGGAACACAATATTCCAGAAGTATCTGGGATGTATTGGAGCTGTGATTGCCATTGCTCTGCAGAAATCACCTGCACTCCTGCTATCCTAATTACCTATAAGTGCATGAGATAGCCTGAATCCATCACATCTTGTCTATCACTTCACAGGACCTTTAGAAATATGATTGCCTTTGTGGTAAAGTGGAAATTATTTTCAAAGCAGGCTTTTAACCCATTAACTAAAGTTAAAATTTTAAAATGTAAACATTGTTTACTCCTATGGAAGGAATTTTTTGTGTGAAAGAAAGAAAAAAAAATATATATATACTTATATGTAAAAACTTATATACAAATATTTATAAATATATATATTTACTTCTAATCCCTGAGGGAATATAGGCTTGTAAATTTCACGGTAGACACTCCAGAAAGGTTAAATTGGACTAGGAAATAAATTGGAGAGATTAGGTATCAGGGTGGGAGAAGGGAAGCAAAGATGGGATTACTCTCCAGGAAGAGAGAGGCAGGGCTGACAGAGTGGGGTGAGGGGCTTTGGGCAGAAAGCAAAAAGAGAGGAGACCTAGAGGATGTGATAAATGAGTAAAGAATATTGGGAAGATATGTGTAATGTGGATTTTAGAGTGTACACTCTGCATTCTCCTCTACATTTGCTATAAAATATTCATTCAATCATTTGTTGCTCACCAATGCTCTGTTGTGCATGGCCTCTTTATGTTGAATGTAAAGGACTATAGACAGAAGCTGCCTGTGGAGGTCAATATGTGGATTATGATAGTTTAGGAAAGTGCCTGGAGAGTTGCTTTGGTTGTGGAAGTTGGAGTCCTGGGGGATAGCTTGGAAGGGCACAATAAAATAGAGATACCTAGACCAGAATTTGGAAGTGGGAGGAGCAGAAAAGCAAAGGGTGAGTTGAAATCTGTAGAGAAAGACTTCTTAGGTGCTGTTGAGTCAGCTTCAGCTCACAGCTACGTACAACAGAATGAAACACTGCCCTGTCCTGTTCCATCCTCACAATCCTTGCCGTGCTTGAGCCCATCGCTGCAGTCACTGTGTCAATACATCTTGTTGAGGGTCTTCCCCTTTTTTGCTGACCCTCTACTTTACCAATCATGATATTCTTCCCCAGGGACTGGTTCCTTCTGACAACATGACCAAAGTCCTTGCTACTAAGGAACATTCCAGCTGTCCTTCCAAGACAGATTTATTCATTCTTCTGGCAGTCCATGGTATATTCAATATTCTTCACCAGCACCATGATTCAAAGGCATCAACTCTTCTCTGGTCTTCCTTATTCATTGTCCAGCTTTTACATGCATATGAGGCTATTGAAAATACCATGGTTTGGTTTGGGCACACCTTAGTCTTCAAAGTCTTCTTAGTCTTCAAAGTCTTCTTAGTCTTTGGTCCTCAACACTTTAAAGAGATCTTTTGCAGCAGACTTGCTCAGTGCAATATGACATCTGATTTGACTGCTGCTTCCATGGATGTTGATTGTGGATCCAAGTAAAATGAAATCCCTGGCAATTTCAGTCTTTTCTCCATTTATTGTGATATTGCTTATTGGTTCAGTTGTGAGGAAGAGAAAGACTATTAGTGAGTAATTCTTGGTATCAGGATGGGAGAAGGGCTTTTTTATTTTATTTTTTTAAAGGTTTAAAATGTTTTTTAATAAGTTGATGCTGCATTTCTGCTCCATTTCTCAGGAAAATCCAAATTTAAAGTATCAGGGACAAATCAAATAGTACACCACCACCACCAACAACAACAACAAAAAAAAACACACACAGCGAAACTATCCAAGACAGGCAAGGCTAAGAGCTACTGTCAGAACTTCAATATACAGCAACCCTGTTCCCAAGACTGTACTAGGCCTGTCAAGAAAACTGTGTATAGCAACACCATAGTCACAAATGGGCCATTTCTGGGTTGTCCTCATTCAAGAAAAAGATGGAGGCAAATTAATATAAGATATATATTTTTCAAAGATATACTAAAATGAAGACCTATGAGTTTTCTTTAGGACATGAATGGGTAATATATGGGATATAGCAGAACCGCATGTATGTTGTGTGTGACCTTTGTGGACATTGCCTGAATTCTAACTTGGGAGTTAACAGAGCAATAGGGCTAAAGTCACTGGGAGTTAACAGAGCAATAGGGCTAAGGTTATTGGTTTTTGTGTTGTGTGTGGCAGTGTCTCTGGGGTTGGAAGTTGTAAAGATGAGAAAGCAAATAAAACAGGATGCATAAAGACAGAATGATCAAGATTAATAGGGCTCTAAATAGGTCCATTTTGCCATGATTTCCCCCAGGCCCACAACATTCAGTGTATTTGAGACTTCAGGAATGCACCACATGGAGTTGATCTGTTAAATATACCATGTAGAATCAATTTGTTAAATACCACCTTTCCCTTGCCCTCTGCCCTACAGCATACTTCCTAGAGTAGTACAGGCAGGGAAGACCTAACCATTGGGAGAAATCTCTAACACTCTTCTATAGTAGAATTCTGGCTAGTCCAAAAAGGGTCCTTCTTTTATAAGATTTTGGTAAACTAGACAGCAAATTTATTAGTAGCAGAGATGTTTGTTAGGAGCAAATTCAGCTCCAGGAGCTGCAAGATTGAATACAGGAGGGGTTCCACCAATTGTCCCAATTCCTTCCATTGTAGCATCTTGGCCAAAACACTCAGTTACTGATGGGGTCAATCCTAAGGTTCCATCTGGTATCATAGTGGCAGGTCCTGGAGGAGCTGGGGTACCAGCTGGCACAGGAGCAGGAGGCAAGGCACCTCTGCTGCTTATGCCTATAGCACCTCCCATAGCCATCTGGCCTGTGCATATCTCCTGCTCCCTCACATCTGGGAAGGTTCCCTAAATCCTTCGTGCTGTCATTGCATCATTTCTTCTTGTTGCCGCTGTATCTCTTCCTCACGGTGCCTGCATTCCTCATCCTGTCTGAGTTCCACTTGTTTTTGTTTTTGTGCTTCTTGGTTGCGTAGCTCTTCCATCAATCAAAGTTCTTCCTGGCACCTCACCAAATCCTGCCTCATTAGCATGACCTGGTGCTCATGGTAATCAGCCTTGATGTTGCAATCCACTTGGTCCTTGTGATAGCTGGAGTTGTGTGTCAACTTGGCTAAACCTTAGTTCTGTGTGGTTGTTCCCATGATGGGATCAGATGACTGTGTTCTGAGGGGCCAATCTGTTCAAGGGGAGTTTCCCTAAGGGTGTGGCCTGCTTCCAGGATATCCAGGGACATGCTGGGAAGAGAGACATTCTTCTGTGGATCGGGATTCAGTTGTGCTGCCTACAACTGTCCGTGAGTGAGCAGTCCACCATTCAGCCTGGAGATCTTGGATTCGTCATTCATTGGAGTCAACAGCCAGTGTACTGCCTGCCAGCCTTGAGCTTCTTGGCCCCTGTGTGGAAAAGCCTCCAGCCTGATATTTGCTCCAGGGACTTTGGACTTGCCAGCTTCTATACGTTTATAAGCAATTTTCCTAAGATAAATTTCTCTCTCTCCTTGATATATATAAGCTTTGCTGTTTTTTTGTTTCTCTAGAGAACCCAGTCTAACACAGTTCTGATGCTGCTTATCCATCTCAATGAGTGCCTTCCAGCACATAGCATTCTCATACTCAAAGGAGCCAGGCTGTGCATATTTCGGTGACTGCTCTCGCTCCTTGTGAAACTGCTGGTTCTTTATAACCAGCTTCTCTGGAAGTCCCTCTTCATCATCTAACTGGTCCATGGGCTCCACAGTCATGGGCCGAGGAAATGTGTTTAGCAGGAAGGAGCCTTCACTACATCTGTCCAGAGCTTTCAGAGCAGCTAGCTTCCCTGACAATTCAACAATGCCTTTTCTTGAGGGCTTTCCTTGATCATCCACAATGACTACTGCTCTCTCGACTTGGCCAAACACAGAAAAGGCCTCCTCCATTGGACATGTACTGAGGAAGTACATGTACGGATGATAAGGGATGCACTATAGCAGGCAAAGTGCACATGCAGCTGCTTTCCACAGACTGGTATATTGTCCAGCTCCACTTTGGCAATCTCTGCTGGAGTTCGAGTTTCCAAGCAGATAAAGCCAAAGCCTTTATCCTTATGAATGAAGATCTCACCTGCCTTTCCATATTTCTCAAATAGTTTCTTCATTTCCTCCTCCATGATGTCAGGAGGAAGATAGTCCACAAAGAGATGGCTACATTGGGTGAAAGTCTCCTCTCCTGGTTTCCTAAAATTCTTCAGTCGATAGTTAAGCCTTCATTTTGACTGCTGGCCTGTTGTCCATTTGCAGGTACTGGTGAGGATAGTGGCTGCTGCTGCTGCTTTTGTTGCTGATGGTGGTGATGCTGATGGTGCGTCTTTGGAGTATGGTTTTGCTTCTCTAAGTTAAAGGTTTTATTGCTCTACATTTTTGTACCGGTCCACCGACTGTTCTCTCCTCTGAGTAACGGTGATGTTACACGGCCTGTACTGTCCCAAGAAAAGCTGAAGAGCTTTTTTATTTTTTAAATTAATTTTTTTTTTAGTTTGAGAAATTATAGATTCACATAAAATTGTAAGAAATAACAAGGAGAGATCCTGTGTCTCCAGTTTTCCCTAATTAGTAATATCTTGCAATGTTATAGTATAAGTATCACAACCAGGATATTGGTACGATCTATGATCTTATTTTAATTTCCAGAGTTTTACTCATGTGTGTGTATGTTTAGTTCTAATCAATTTTATCCCAAATGTAGGGTCATGTATCCACCACCTCAGTCAAAACACAGAACGGTTTCATCACTACAAGGATTCCTCATGTTGCCTTTTGTAACTGTACCCGCCTCCCTCATGCCTCACCTCCCACTGCCTCAAATCCTTGGCCACCACTATTCCATTCTCTATTTTTAAACTTTTGTCAACCCAAGAATGTTACATGGGATTATGCAGTATGTAACTATGGTGGTTATGGTTGTGTGTCAACTTGGCTGGGCCTGATTGAGTGCCTGGGCAGCTGGTTGTAATTATTCCCCATGATGTGACTGGCAGCCAACTCCATGGTGGGATCTACCACAAGCAGCTGAGTAGCTGCTTTGGGTCTGTGGTCTGCTTCCCATATATAAGAAGCAGCTTTGGGAATGGTCTCTAGTATATGGCATGCTTGGACCCTGCATGTAGCTGTGTCGTTGTTCAGCAGCCTGCCATACTCTACCAACCTTGGGACTTACAATAGACTTGAATTAATGGCCTGCTGTGTGACTTGGTAACATCGGGATTGTGCCATTTTATTTGTCGATCTTGGGCTTACTAGCCTCACCAGCCAGTAGCTGCCTGAGTGAAGAGATGTCTCTAGCTTCAGTGGGCCAGGAACAAGAGGCAGAGCTGACGCCCAAGGTCGAGGGGCTTCCACACAGCCCCTAGAGCCTGGCACTTTGACCTTGGACTTAAAGCCTCCAAATTGTAAGAATAAACTCCTATTTGTTAAGACCATTTCATTTGTGGTATATTTTGTCCGAGCGGTACTAGGTAACTGAAACAGTGACCTTTTGGGATTAGTTTTTTTCACCTACCATAATTACTTGGAGATTCATCCAAGTTGTCCTTTCAATAGTTCATTCCTTTTTAATAGTATTCTATGGTCTGGATGTACCACAATTTGTTTACCCAAGTCACCCATTAACCACTCACTAGTTGCCTTTCTCTATAGGCTTCAGCCAAGCCTTCCTCCTTCCCTTTTCTGTTCTCTCCCATTTCATATTCTGATCTGTCCATCTAGATTGTTTCCAGTTTTTTCTATTACGAAAAAAAAAAAAAAAAACTATGAACATTTGTGAAAACAAAATTTTCTCTAGGACAAATATCCAAGAGTGAAATTCCTGGATTGTATAGTAGTTGCATGTTAAGTTTCAGAAGAAAGTGGCATACTCTGTTTTCCAGAGTGTCTGTAACATTTCACATTCTTACCAGCTATGTCCTTAAGTACTTTTAAATACAAGACTCTTAGTATTTTATTTTAAATTATTTATATTACTTTAAAGTAATATCTTCTGTTACTACACACTTTGCTTCAATGCCGTGGTTGGTGTTGATGGAGCAGATAGTGGCAGGAAGTGAGATGTGAGTGAGATTGATAGTTTAGTGTGAAGAAACTCAGAGCCATGAGAGAATATCCCCTGGAAATTCACAGAAATCTAGAAAAAGGTATTGGAATTCCTATCAGATAAGAGGCTTCAGTCAATCATATGGACATCTCAAAGTACAGAGTAATTTCAGCTTATATCTGAGTTACAACTAAAATCCAGAGTACAAATAACTCTGTTCTTTAAGCTTTATGATAAAATAATTGCTTTTATTCAGAATTTTTAAAATTTCTATATGACCTTATTGGTTCAAATTATACTTAGGCAATACCATAAAAGAAAAATAAAGAGGTACAAGGATTATAAATCTTGGAAGAAAATAGATTATTTGTCAATCTTTACACTTGATATAATCATATGGATGGAAAAAAATGAGTCAGCAGACAAACTTTTAAGAAAGCTTTTCAAATTTGTTGATACAAGGTAAATTTAATAGTGTTTCTCCAAACTAGCATTAATAAATGAGAAATTATAATGAAATACAAGAGACCGTTCAAAATAGCAAAAGCTATAAATACTTAGAAATAAATCCTTCATAAATATGCATTAGATATTCATGGAAAAAGCTGATATAAAATATTTGAATCAATGGAGAGACCATGCTAATAGTTGAATATGTAACATTGTAAAGATGTCAGTTCTCCATGATTTAATTTATATTCCAATGCAATCCCAATAAAAATTCTAGCCAATCTTTCACTTTGTGAATCTGCAAGCTCATTCTAACATATGTGGAGGGATAGTTTTCTTAAAAAAAAAAAAAAGAGAGAGAGAGAGGGAGAGAGAGAGAAAGACTTGTACTACAACACATTAAGACATATGGCAAAGCCATAATAATAAAGGTAAATTTGGTACTGGTATGTTGTTGTTGTTAGGTGCCAATGAATCGATTCAGACTCACAATGACCCTGTGTACAACAGAACAAAACACTGCCCTGTCCTGGACCATCCTCACAACACTTGCTATACTTGGGCCCGTCTTTGCTCTTCAACACTTTAAAGAGGATTTTTTTTTTTTTTTTTGCAGCAGATTTGCCCAGTGCAATACAACATCTGATTTCTTTATTGCCACTTCCATGAGTGTTGATTGTGGATCCAAGTAAAATGAAATCTTTGACAACTTCAATCTTTTCTCCACTTATCATGATGTTGTTTACTGGTCTACTTGTGAGGATTTTCTTTATGTTGAGGTGTAACCCATACTGAACACTGTAGTCTTTGATCTTCATCAGTAAATACTTAAGTCCTCTTCACTCTCAGCAAGTAAGTTTGTGTCATCCATATATCACAGGTTGTTTTAGTCTTCTTCCAATTCTGATGTTGCATTCTTCTTCATATAGTTCAGCTTCTCAGACTATTTGCTCAGCATGCAAATTGAACAAATAGGGTGTAAGGACACAACCCTGACCCATGCCCTTCTTGATTTTAAACCACTCCGCACTCCCTTGTTCTGTTCAAATGACAGCCTCTTGGTCTATGTACAGGTTCCTCATGAGCACAAGTAAGTGTTCTGGAATTTTCATTCTTTGCTATGTGATCCATAATTTGTTATGATCCACACAGTTGCAGGTCTTTACCACACAGGCAAACATTTTTCTGGTATTCTTTCTTTCAGCTAAGAGCCATCTGATATCAGCAATGATATCTCTCATTCCATGTCCTTTTCTGAATCCAGCTTGCATTTCTGGCAGTTCCCTGTCAATACACTGCTGCAACTATTTTTGAATTATCTTCAGCAAAATGATACTGGTGTAGAAATAGATAAAGATTTCAATGCAACACAGTAGTAAGCGCAAAGACGGACTTATCTGCAAGCGGAACTTATTACATGATAAAAGAAGTAGCCACAAATCAACGGGAGGGGAGAGATTAGTTACTAGGTAGTACTGGACAAAACCAACTCACTACATGGAAAAAAATTAAAATTGGATCCTTACCTTCCATTACATAAAATGATAATTGTTACATGGATGAAGACGTAAGTGTGAAAAGTAAAATTAGAACACTAATAGAACTCATAGATGAATACTTTTATGATCTAAGAGTATGGAAAGATGATTTAAAATAGGACCAAAACGTCCAATACAAGTTATGTGAATAAATTGATGGATTCTATTACATTAAAATTAAGGATTTCTATCCAAGGATATATATATTGTTGCTGTTGTTATGTGCCGTTGAGTCGGACCCAACTCATAGTGACCCCTCCTTGGGTTTCCGAGGCAGTATCACTACGGAAGTAGATTGCCCCATCTTCCTTCCAAGGAGTGGTTTGAACCACCAGCCATCTGATTAGCAGTCAAGTGCCTTAGGCACTATGCTACCAGAGCTCCCAGATATATACGTAGGCAAAGTTAATTGACAGTGGATTGAGGAAAGATAATATCTATATCTTAAAAAAAAAGTAATTTACAAGAAACTCCTATAAATCAAAGATTAAAAATCCAATAGATACCTGCACAAGTGGTATGGATAGATGATTCACAGAAGAGAAAACTTAAATGACCATTATCTCTGTGAAGAGATGTTCAAATACATTAGTAATCACAAAAAAAAAAAAATCAAAATAAACAATAAGATATTACTTTACAACTATCAGAAAGGCAAAAAACCAACCAACCAACCAAAAACCTCAGTTGGTGGAAATGAGGAGAAACAAGGAAACAAGAAGCCTCACATTTTGTTGTGGGGGACTAGCCTGGTGCAACCCTTCTGAAGAACATCTGGCTGAAGATGGTAAAAAGTTAAGCATATATATTCCCTATGCCTTAGTTTAGGAGCTCTGGTTGCGTAGTGCCTCAGGCACTTGACTGCTAACTAGAAGGCTGGCGGTTCAAACCCACCAGTCACACCTTGGAAGGAAGGTAGGGCAATCTACTTCCATAGTGATACTGTCTTGGAAACCTAAGGAGGGGTCACTATGAGTCAGGTCTGACTTGATGGCACACAACAACAACATGCCTTAGCTTAACCAGTCCTACTTATGAATTTACACCCTGAAGAAATCTTTAAAGAGAATGCTCATTGCAACATTTACTGGGCACTAGAGGCAAGCAACCTGGCTCTCCATCACTGGGGGTAGGAATAATCAGAAAATATAAGATGGATACACACTCTAAAATAATAAGCAAAAGTTAGAACCAACAAACAAAAGGCAATGTAGATTTTAAAAAGACCGGTAAATAAAGGCAATATAGATAAACAGCAACATAGATAAATCTTAAATACACATTACTGAGTGGGGGAAAAAAAAGCAGCCCACCTAAATGTCTGTATATAAAAAATACAGTAATTTATGTGAATTTCACACATATAATACTATATATATTAAAAGAATAGCTTCACATTCAAAGATGCTTATCAAAAGCAGTAGAGTGGTTGTCTGTAAGAGATGGGAGGGAAAATGGAACTGGAAAACTTGTATACAAAGAATAAAACAATATTCAAGAATGGGGTTGTGGTAGTTATATTTGTGCGTCAACTTGGCTGGGCCTGGTTGAGTGTCTGGGCAGCTGGTGGTAGTTAT
>NW_006921611.1:16951180-16952886 GCF_000298275.1 Orycteropus afer afer
CTGAGTGAAGAAACACCTCTAGTTCAGTGGACCAGGAACTGGAGGCAGAGCTGAAGCCCAAGGCTGAGGGGCTTTCACCTAGCCCCTAGAGCCTGGCACTTTGAACTTGGACTTAAAGCCTTCAAATTGTAAGAATAAATTCCTGTTTGTTAAGGCCATCCCATTTGTGGTATATTCTTGTCAGAGTGGCACTAGGTAACTGGAACAGGGGTCTTCCATGAACGTAAGATGTCAGCAAGACATGAACTAAGAACAATTAATTCAATATGAGGTCCAAAAATATAAAAATAAAACAAATTAGTCCTTTTCTCTTCAAATTTCTCTTTCTACAACACAGTACATCTTCCTTTCCAGTCAGGATTAAATAAAAACCAACAATTTATCTTATTTCTTTTACCCTTTAAAACTAGTGTTTGGCAAAGTTGGTAGCTGAAAACATTCAGTGTTTGTGGAATTGATTTTTTTTACATGGTGTGAAAACAATTCTAAAATATTGCCTATAAAAATATTAGCTGAATTGAAAGTTGTGTATACGCTCCCTGGAGCACGGCCTCTCCGGTAAACTGCCTAATGATCTTGGTGATAGTTCTCTTAACTGCATGCTGCTTTTGCTAAGACACTCACTTTACCTATGTTTGTGGAATGAAAAAGAGTGTGACTCATACTGGGGAGAACATAATTTCTGATCTCATGGGATATGCATTAGAAACTGACATTTGTAATTAAATGGTAGAAGTTTTTTTTTTTAATCCACAGATCAAAGCATACTGAAGGTTTTCTTGTGAGTGACGTTGATCAGGACAGCCTTTATTTTCCTTTTGTTGTGTAATAATCTTTATTTCTTCATTATGTGTCCTGTTAATTATGCCAGATTCATGGCAAACAAACCTTATTAGAAGATATCTTGGTGTCAGTTTTGTGAAGAATTTGGTGGAATATGTTTCCTGTTGTTTCTTCCTCCTTTTATCTCCTATGTCCTGGCTTAGTGACTGTTTCTACCTGATTATATTGGTGATGTAGTCAAAACACTCCATTAGAAAACGGGAATCATTCTTTTAGGTTTCTATGCTTAATGCCTACCTGGCCTGTTATGATGAAGAAGCATTTAGATTCTGTTTACATTTCTGAAATTCAGGTAAACCTATCTGGATTTAGAGTTTAAATACTTTTAAACAATGCATGTTTCTCCTAATTCAGAGTAACTCAAGATTTGAATAAGTCATTGGTCTTGTAAAATTCTATCATGCAATCTCCAGCCTTATTTCTATCACCAAGGCAATATTTGCCAACTACTGTGATTCTTCACCTCTAATTTTTGCATTCCAATCACCAGCGATAATCAACACATCTGGATTGCATGTTTGGTCAATTTCAGACTGCAGAAGTTGGTAAAAATCTTTAATTTCCTCATCTTTGGCTTTGATGGTTGGTGCATAAATTTTAATAATAGTAGTATTAACTGGTCTTCCTTGTAGGCATATGGATATTATCCTATCACTGACAACATTGTACTACAGGACAGATCTTGAAACATTCTTTGAGACGATGAGTGCCATGTCATTCCTCTTCAATTTGTCATTCCTGGCATAGTAGATCATATGGTTATCTGATTGAAAATAGCCAAAACCAGTCCATTTCAGCTCACTCAAACTCACTGCCATTGAATTGTTCCCAACTCATAATGACCCCTCCGTGGGTTTCTGAGG
>NW_006921611.1:16954901-16968549 GCF_000298275.1 Orycteropus afer afer
ATGAGGGATATCATTGCTGATGTCAGATGGATCTTGGCTGAAAGCAAAGAATACCAGAAAGATGTTTACTTGTGTTTTATTGACTATGCAAAAGCATTAGATTGTGTGGATAGTTACAAATTATGGATAATATAGAGAAGAATGGGAATTCCATAACATTTAATTGTGCTCGTGAGGAATCTACATAGACCAGGAGGCTGTAGTTCGAACAGAACAAGGGGATACTGCATGGTTTAAAATCAGGAAGTGAGTGTGTGAGGGTTATATCCTTTCACCATACTTATTCATACTTATTCAATCTGTATGCTATTAAATCTGAGAAGCTGGACTATATGAACGTGGCATCAGGATTGGAGGAAGACTCATTAACAACTTTGCTTGCCGAAAGTGAGGATGACTTGAAGCACTTACTGATGAAGATTAAAGCCTACAGCCTGCTGTATGGATTACATCTCAACATAAAGAAAATGAAAATCCTTACAACTGGGCCAATAGGCAGCATCATAATAGATGGAGAAAAGATTGAAGTTGCCGAAGATTTCATATTACATGGTTCCACAATCAACACCAATGGAAGCAGCAGTCAAGACATCAGACAACATATTGCACTAGGAAAATCTGCTGCAAAAGACCTCTTTAAAGTGCTGAAGAGCAAAGATGTCTTTTTGAAGACTAAGGTGGGCCTAACCCAAGCTATGGTATTTTCAATAACCTCATATGAATGTGAGAGCTGGACCATGAATAAGGAAGACTGAAGAAGAGTTCATGATTTTGAGTTGTGCTGTTGGTGAAGAATACTGAAAGTCCCATGGACTTCCAAAAGAACCAACAAGTCTGTTCTGGAGGAAGTGAACCTGGAATGCTCCTTGGAAGTGAGAATGGCCAAACTTCGTTTGACCTACTTTGGTCATGTTGTCAGAAAAGACCATTCCTTGGAGAAGGATATCATGCTCGGTAAAGTGGAGGGTCAGCGAAAAAGGGGAAAGCCATCAATGAGATTGATTGACACAGTGGCTGCAATGATGGGCTCAGGTATAACAAGTATTTAGAGGCTGGCACAGGACTGGGCAGTACTTCTTTCTGTGTATATAAGGCTGTGTATAAGGTCACTACTAGTCAGAGCCAACTTGATGGCACCTAATAACAACAAGATTTGAAGGTTTTAAATACTTTTCACTGACCTTTTTTAATAATAGGAACCTTAATGGTGCCCTAAGCATGTATATGAAAGGAATGTTTTGACTACCCCCTTGAGAGTCCCGGGAGCTCTGGTGGCATAGTGCCTAAGGCACTTGACTGCTAACCAGAAGGCTGGCAGTTCAAACTCACCAGCCAGTCCTCGGAAGGAAGGTTGGGCAATCTACTTCCATAGAGATACCACCTTGGAAACCCAAGGAGGGGTCGCTATGAGTTGGGATGGACTCCACAGCAGTAAGTTTGGTTTGGTTTGGTTGAAAGTCTCATTATAGGTTTCACTTTGGGTTATAGATCTTAGGGATAGGTTTGTAATTGTTTTTCTAAAGAGGAATATTTTCTTCCTGGTACATGAATAATCTCTTTTGGTTCAACAAAAATATGTATATTTGAGGTTAGCTTCATCACAAACTATTTTAATATCTTGAATGGCCAAACTAATCAAGTTTGTCTATAGAATAGTTAAACTGGTTTCTGCTTATAGTCACATAGTATAGTATCACGTGAAAGTCCATTCAGGATACTCATTTTAGATGAAACGGTTTTAACCACGCATACATCCATCCATCCACCTGTCCAACAAATACCTATTGGGAACTCATTGTCAGGTCATGTATCAGAAGCTGATTATATAGTGAAGTTAGAATTTTCCCTGACCACAAGACTCTTACCATCTAGCTAAGTCCTTTTGAATTGCTATGATAAAACAGCCTTGGATACATTAAATTTCATAATTCTGTTTAGAGAAAATGATATTTTTGGGCTTCCAACATATTTCATTTACTTTTTCCTTTGTGTTTATTCATAAGAAATATTGCCTTATTTATCTTTAAGTTTTTGTGTGAGCATGTGATCATTCATCTCACTAAATATATCATACTATTTTATACAATCACTTCCAAGGAAATGATTTTGTTGATTGCTCTTCAGGATTAATTTTGAAAATTACTGATTTTGATTTTTATAAATAGAGATACCATTCAAGGGGCTCTGGTGGTGCCATGGTTAAGTGCTTGTCTGCTAACCAAAGGCCAGTGGTTAAGACACACTAGTCATTTCATAGGAGAAAAAAAGTGATAAACTGCTCCTGTAAAGATTTTTTTTAATTAGTTTTTTTTTTTTTTTTAATTTTTAATGATTTTTTAAATTGTGCTTTAGGTGCTCTCATAAAGATTTACAGTATAGGAAATCTGCACCTATGGAGCAGTTCTACTGTGTCGTAAAGGGTCTCTATGAATTGGAATCAACTCAATGGCATATTACAATAGAAGTCATTTTGATCTATTACGATGTAAGTGTGTGTGTATGTGTGCATGTGTATTCAATGGGATTCATTTTATTTTAAATAAAATAGAATTATACTTGGATTTAGCAAATCTGATTTAGAAATATTGCAGCATCGGTTCTCCAACTCAATCCTCTGCTCAGTAGAAAGCAATTAATTCTAAAGTGTGTATTAGGAATTGTCTGTAAATACTTATCAAATTCTAGGTCCATTCTAATTTTAAGCAAATATATGTATATAAGTGTGTATATACACAGAGGATGTAATTCTTCCATATCTTTCTCTAATGTCCAAACACCTCTTCTTTCATCAGCCACAAGTGAATCAGGCTGTCTGACTGTTCATAACAGATTATGGTTGTTACCCCTGGACTCTTAGTTTATGAGTCTTAGGATTGAGTCAGGATTTCTCTGCCTGTTTTATTGATATAGTTATCTTGGCTGGAAAAATTTTGTTCATGAAGTTTTTTTCCCTTCCCTCCTTTATCTTCTCATCTTCCCTGTTATTCCCCTGCCTTTCTCTCCTCTCCACCTCCTTCCTTCTCTCCTTTTGTAGAAAACAAGAGAAGGAAATTTCCAAGAAAGGTATTAGTTGGAAAAAATAATCATTAAGTAGAAATATCCTTGGGACAGGAGATATAGTACCCACTTTTATGACTTCATACACCTGAGAAATGTCATCATGGTGGCACTGTCAGAAAGTGAAAATTGAACGTGTATTCTCAGTTCACTTAGTTATTTAGGTTCCTCATCAAGAAGCAGTAAATTGTATAAAAAACCAAACCTATTGCCATTGGGTTCATTTTGACTTGTGGTGACCCCATGTGTTACAAAGGAGAACTGAACTCCACAGGGTTTATTGGTTATAATCTTTATGGAAGCAGATCAACAAGTCTTTCTCTCATGGCACCACTGCATGGGTTCAAACCACCAAGTCTTCAATTAGCAGCTAAATTAAATTTTTTATGACTCTTAGGGACCTGGATCAGTGTACAGAGATGTGAATCCTGAGGAGAAAGGGTTAATTTGGAAATGCTTTGCAAACAGACTTGGCTGCAATGACCTTTGTCACCATTTGACAGATGAAGGACTAATAACTCATGCTTATTAAATGTTTACTATGATTACCATAAGGAGCTCTAGTGGTGTAGTGGTTAAGTTCTTGGTTACTAACTGAAAGGTTGGCAATTCAAACCCACGAGCCATTCCACAGGAGAAAGATAGGGCAGTCTCTTCCATGAAAATTATGGCCTTGGCCACCCATGGAACGGTTCTGCTCTGTCCTTTAGGATTACTATGAGTCAATATTGACTCAATGGCAATGGGTTTAATTCAATGGGTATATTTACTATGAACCTGGAAATGAGCCCTGGTGGTGCAATGCTGAAGTGCCCAAGTGCTAACCAAAAGGTTGCCAGTTCAACCCCAACCATTTTGTCTTAGTTTTCTAGTGGTGCTATAACAGAAATACCACAAGTAGATAGCTTTAACAAACAGAAATTTATTCTCTTACTGTTTAGGAGACTAGAGGTCCAAATTCTGAGTGCCAGCTCTAGGGGCTAGGTAGAAGGCTTTCAGCTTTGATCTTCAACTCTGCCTTTTGTTCCAGCCCACTGGAGCTGGAGGCTTCTCCTAACTCAGGCAGCTGCAGGGGCTGAGGCTTACAAACCCAAGATCAGCAGGTAAAATGGCACAATCCTACGATTAGCAGGCAACATGGCAGGTCACTGGTTCAAGTCTAGGAACTAGAGATGAAGACTTGACCAAATGCAGGATCCAAACATGTGGCAAGAAGCTGGACACCTTTCCCAAAGTTTTTCCATATATACTTGAAACAGGCCATGCCCTGAAAGCAACTGCCCTTCCACTGAATAACATCTCACAGAAGATTCCACCATGGAGTTGTTTATACCACATCCAATCTCACCATGGGGAATAACTACGTCCAGCTGCCATGCCACTCAAAATCATGGCTCAACCAAGTTGACACAGAACCTTAACTACCACACAGTGGCACAAGACCTGACAATCTGCTCCTGTAAAGATTATAGCCTAGAAAACCATATGAGGCAGTTCTATTCTGTCATATTGTTGGTGCCATGAGTCAAAAACAACTCAAGTGCTCCCAACAATCACACCACGAGTCTTGAAGGTTTTACAGACAATGCTCATCTCTAAGGTCCATTGTAAAGATTGAATGAGATGATATCATTATCCCTATTTCACAGATAGGGAAATTGAGGCTCATAACACACATATAAAGAGCTCTGGTGGTGTAGTGGTTAAGGCATTTGGCTGTTAACCAAAAGTTTGGTGGTTGGAATCCACCAGATGCTTCACAAAAGAAAGATGAGGCAGTCTGCTCCCATAAAGACTTATAGCCTTGGAAACCCAATAGGGGCTGTTGTGAGTCAGAATCAACATAATGGCAGTGAGTTTGGTTTTGGTCGAAAGAGCACATAACCAACATGGTAGAGACATGATTCAAATACTGTTGTGTCTGACTTCAGAGTCTAAACCCTCACTCATCCTGTTTCATGAGAAACTGAAGCATAAGAGAAGTGATAGCCTCTAATCCCAGTTCAGACTCCATCTCACAATCTGTAGTGTGTCTTGCTGCTGTGTTTCCTTGTTCTTGCTTTTGGCTATGAGATATAGGAGGTGCTGATTGGTAGGAAGTTCCCAGTGTAGAGCAGCAGAAAATCCAATTCTGCCCTGATTGATAAGGATTGTGCTTTGGGATGGACTGCACCTGGGAGGCAGCCTCCTTCTGGACCTTCTATTACTTGTATTAACAAACCCAGTGGAAATCACTCTTAAGCATTTCAGGGAGATGTGTGGCCTCTGTGAGGTTATCAGCCAAACAGTATATTTGGTTTTTAAATCAAGACATCTATAAAAACCAATTTGTCAGACTAATAAATTCAATTCTGAGTCACAAAGCCATGCAAGAGGATTGGAGCTTTGAATTGTTATTTTTAAATGTTTCATCTCCTGCTCCGAAAGGAAAAGCCCTTCCTCCCCCTCAAAGGTGAGATTGTCTCTTTCTTCTGATTCATATTCATCTTTCAAGATACAAGGTTTCTCATAGTTTTCTTTCTTTTAAAAGTGGGTGTATATATATTTTTTATCTCAGATTTAAACAATAACTACCTAACCCCAGTGCAATACTGTTTTGGAAATCCATTTAATTTCACAAATAAGTACCAAGGTGTACAGACTTGCACAATTTCTATTTTAATTGCATCATCTCTACCTAAAGCTTGGATTTACATGAATATAGGCCAATGCCTGGAATATTCTGAGTTTTGAACACTGTTCATTTGCAGAAGGGACACCTATTTGACCAAAATTATTTTCTTCTTTTTAGATTCAAGCTCCATTTTTTTAATATGAAGGTGAAAATAGAAAACTTGAAAACCACTCCCTTCTCCATTGCTTTGGATTTGTTACAAAGGTGAATGACCACAGATAGTGTACGAGAAGAAAACAACTAGACATTCATTTGGGAGAAAGATTGAAGAGACCTGTGAGATCCCAAGAAAAAAGCTGAGAGACTTTGGCTTTTCTTCAGCCTCAGTTGCCTTGCCTAACATTCTAATGAACTGTGTCTTAACCCAAATCACATGTGCTCAGCTATTAACCAGTCTCTCACCCCTTTCAAATAAAAACGATGCCATTATTTACGTATAAGCTTATTTCTTTGACCATCTGTTCAGGGAGTAATTCACTTTCAGAGGAGAAGTTTTAGTGACTTTGAACAGCTTTGAAGGGTGGGCAATCTACTTCTGTAGTGATACTGCCTCAGAAACCCAAGGAGTGGTCGCTATGAGTCAGGTCTAACTCAACGGCACATAACAACAACAACAATAAGGGGTCTTATGTAAGGAGCTCCGGTGATGTTATGGGTAGGGCATTTGGCTGATAACCAGGTCAGTGGTTCAAACTCACAAGCTGCTCTGTAGGAGGCAGACGAGGCAATCTACCTCCATAAAGATTTACAGCCTTGAAAACTCAGTAGGGGTTGCTATGAGTCAGAATCAACTCAATGGCAGTGGGTTTTAGGGATCTTCCATATAGTGGGTAGATGATTGGATTTGCAGTCAGTTCAAATCCCTGCTCTACCATTTACTACCCATGTACCTTTAAGATTAAGATTCCAGATTCTCTAAACCACATCTCCTCATCTGTGTAGTAGGTGTGCTGATACCTCCCAGGTTGGTTCTGAGGAAGAAACAAGAAGTACTTCAAAAAGTACTCACCACGGTATATGGCATAGTAAGCCTCAAAGAAAGGTATTTGATACTCCACAATACACTCTCATTCCCTCTATGAAAAGAAAATATGTATGTATACCTTCGATACACAGATAGGCACAAAGTATTTGTGGATTAAAACAACAAATGCATTGATAATTCCTCAAAGAATTAAAAAAAAAGTGCAAAATTATGGCTAGTTAAAAGAATAGCATGAGAGAGCAAAACTGAGAGTGAGAATGTGACAAATGTGGGGATGAGACATGGATACAAACATGAATAAGATCTAGATCTTGCCCTCAGTAAATTAGCAGTTTAGTGAGGAGGAAATCACAAACATCTAAAATCTTGAATATCTATTGCATGTTCGGTCCTTTATTACATGCTCCTAGGTTAGATGGAGGAAGTACAAGGCATAGTTATTGCTTTAAAAGAGTTTTTCATTTAGTTGGAGAAAAATCATGAAACAATAGTATATATTGAAAGTAGTTCTAGTCTTCAAGGAATTCAGGAGTTTTTTTATTAATGAAGATTGTACATTGGGTAATTATGATTGAGTGAGAGAAGGTGAACTAAAAATGAATGAATTCATTCAAAAGACATTCACTGAGTGCTGATTACATGAGAAATAACAGCACTGGGTATTGAGGATACTCGCTGCTCTTCAGAGTTCTAATTCTCTCTCTCTCTCTATTTTAATTTGAGTAATATTTGAGAAGGCTAATCTGATTAAAACAAACAAGCACCAGATATGACAAAACAAAGGTTAACTTTTTAACTGCTGCTTCAGATTAAAGAATAAATAGAAAGTCCCCTTAAAGTGGTCTTTGCTCTGGGGAGAATCACTTGTGTGCCCCTCCTAATGCAAGCATTGGATTTCTCTGGGAGAAAAATGTGATAGACTTTTTGTGACTTGATAGAGACTATTCCAGTCAAACCTCATGGTAGGTGCAGCTGCAGCCCAGCACAAAGAAGCTAAATGTTACCACAGTGATTTGAAGTCAGTGAAACCTATCTTCTTGGATGGGGTGGATTTATTGAGGGCTGCTGGTATGAAAGGACATCAAAGACTCCAAAAGAAAGAAAGAGAGTTTGGGTTGGTGATCCAGACACATGCTCAAGGCTCAAGGGTCCTTGGTGGGAAGAATGGCTTGAGTACTAGTGTGGTTGATGTTGAAATCAGCTGTGGAGGTTGTTGTTGTTAGGTGCTGTGGAGTCGTTCCCAACTCACAGCAACCCTATGCACAACAAAATGAAACACTGCCCAGTCCTGTGCCATCCTCACCATCTTTGCTATGCTTGAATCCATTGTTGCAGCCACTGTGTTAATCCATCTTTCCATCTTGTTGAGAGCCTTCCCCTTCTTCACTGGCCTTCTACTTTACCAAGCATCAAAACCTTCTCCAGGAAATAATCCCTTCTGACAACATAACCAGGGTAGGTGACATGAAGTCTAGCCATTCTTGCTTCTAGGAAGCATTCCAGCTGTATTTCTTCTAAGACAGATCTTTTCATTCTTCTGGAAGTCCATGGTATTTTTTATATTTTTTGCCAACATCACAATTCAAAGGTATCAATTTTTCTTCTGTCTTCCTTATTCATTTCACATGTATATGAGACTATCGAAAACACCATGGCTTGGGTCAAGTGCACCTTAGTCTTCAAAGTAACATCCTTGCTCTTTAACACTTTAAATAAGTCTTTTGCAGCAGACTTGCCCAGAGTACTATATAGGACAGTGTTTCACTGCTATTCATAAAGTTTTCAGCGGCCAGCTTTTCAGAAGTTGACCACCACATACTTCTTCCTAGTCTGTCTTAGTCTGGAAGCTCTGCTGAAATCTCTCCACTATGGGTGACCCTGCTGGTATTTGAAATACTAGTGGCATAGCTTCCAGCATCACAGCAACATGCAATACCAGTATGACAAACTGACAGACGAGTGGCGGGCACCTGTGGACTCACCTATTCTAACACAGAGACTGTGTTATGGAAAACTATGGCTGAGCAAAGCAATGTGAACTAAAAATAGTTATTCTTTAGTGCTCACTGTGGGGCACCACCAAAGCCTGAAGAGGTCTAAGGGTCAACACACCCAGCATTAGTGTAAAAACCATTCGTCAGGTCAGGGCTAGTTTTCAACCAGGAAATAATAATAATAATAATAATGTTGTTGTTGTTGTTATGTGCCGTCGAGTCAAACCCGACTCATAGCGACCCCTCCTTGGGTTTCCGAGGCAGTATCACTACGGAAGTAGGATTGCCCAACCTTCCTTCTGAGGAGTGAATAATAATAATAATAATAAATATTAATATAATAATAAATAATAGTGTATTAGAGAGGATCAATATATCTCTCTGGGATTAACAGATCAGACTCCAGATTTCTCTTCATTTAGTTTTCAGAAACAGAGCTAAATTCAAATGAAAACTATGTTGAGATATAGTTTTTCACCTCCCCGATTGGCAAAAATTCAAAAGCTTGAAACTCTGTTGCCAAGGCTATGGGTAAGCAGACATTCTTCTTCAGTGTTGCTAGGAATGCAAAATAGTGCAATTTCTATGGAAGGGAGTTTGGTAATATCCAGAAAGCTATGCATGCATTTTCCTTTAGTCTAGTAATTTCCTGGATTGGTAAATTTCTAGGAATTTACCCTGAAGATGCAACCAACAATATGCAAAACACAAGGTTATTCATTGCAGAATTATATACCAATGTACTGGGGACAGGAAACCCTAGATGCCCATGTACGGATAAAGAGATAAATAGACAGTGATATATCCTAACAATGGAGTACAACACGCAGCTGTAAAAAGTAAAAGATCTGTATACTTTCCAGGACATACTGAAATACAGAACAACAAGGTCAAAATGTTATCTACAGTATGCTAGCTTTGGCATAAGTGAAAAGGGGAAGAAGAATTCATTTGTTTATTTTGCAGAGAGACATGTTGTTGTTGTTATGTGCCGTCGAGTTGGACCCGACTCATAGCAACCCCTCCTTGGGTTTCTGAGGTGGTATCACTACGGAAGTACATTGCCCAACCTTCCTTCCAAGGAGTGGCTGGTGGGTTTGAACCACCAGCCTTCTGGTTAGCAGTCAAGTGCCTTAGGCACTATGCTACCAGAGCTCCTGCAGAGAGACATATAACAGCACAATCCAAAAATTGGTAGAATTAGTTACTAACAGGGGGAAGGGATTTCTCTGACTTTATCTTTTTATATAGTATTGATATTTAAATGATGTTAATGGTTTACATGTTCATTAATGAAAATTAAATCAACAAGGAATTGTATTTCTCATCTCTAGCAGTTCCATTTCTCTGCTCTCCATGTTCATATTCTCCTTTAAATACTTGAAAAAAAAGTCATAATAGCCTTCTAATATCTTCATCTTTACAATGGAGATACCTGTGGACACTGTCTTAACAAGTAATCAAACAGCACCATCAGCAGTGGGACAAGCTGACATTTAGCATTAAGAAGAACACAACATTACTGTTGTTATTGTTAGGTGCCATCAAGCCATCTCTGACTCATAGACATCTTATGTATAACAGAATAAAACATTGCCCAGTCCTGTGCCATCCTCACAATAGTAGGTACATTTGAGCCCATTGTTCCAGGAACTGTATCAATCCATCTTATTGGAGGGTCTTCCTCTACAAGCACAATGTTCTCCATTGATTGATCCATCCTGATAACATGTCCAAAGGAATAGAGAAGACAGAGTTTCACCATCCTTGCTCCAAATGAGAATTCTGGCTATACTTCCTTCAAGACAGATTTGTTCACTCTTCTGACAGTCCATGATATTTTCAGTATTCTCACCAACACCCAAATTCAAATGTGTTAATTCTTCTTTGTTCTTCTTTTCTCATTGTCCAGCTTTCACATGCATATGAAGCAAGTGAAAAAACCATGTCTTTTGGACAGAACTGCCCAGTGCAATACAATGTCTGATTTCTTGACTGCTCCTTGCATGGGCTTTGATTATGGATCCAAGTAAAATGAATCCTTGACAACATTAATATTTTCTCCATTTATTATGATGTTGCTCATTGGTCCAGATGTGAGGATTTTTATTTTCATGTCATAGGGTAATCCATACTGAAGGCTATAGTCTTTGATTTTCATCAGTAAATGCTTCAAGTCCTCTTCACTTTCAGCAAGCGAGGTTGTTCCATCTGCATATCACAGGTTGATGTTTCATCCTTCAATCCTGATGCCATGTTCTTCTTCATATATAGTCCAGCTTCTTGAATTATTTGCTCAGCATACAGATTCAATAAATATGGTGAAAAGATACAACCTGACACACACCATTTCTGATGTTATACCAGGCACTATCCCCTTGTTCTGTTTGAATGACTTTATGTTGATCTATGTAAAGTTCTGGATGAACACAAGTAAGTGTTCCCGAATTCTCATTGTTTGCAGTGCTATCCATAATTTGTGACAGTCCACATAGTCCAGTGTCTTTGCATTGTCAATAAAGCACAAGTAAACAACAGCACTAGTAGTTACCAAAAAACATTTAGTTTTGAACCTAATCATGAGAAAATAAATAGACAACTCCAGACATTCTACAAACCAGCTTGCCTTTCATTTTCAAAAGATCAAAACAATATTTTTTAAAAAGAGACATAACAATCAAGTATAGTATATGATTTTTAACTGGATCCAGGGTAAACAAACAAACAAACAAACAAACAGACAAACCACCCAGCCATAATGGACATTATTATGGGCAATTGGACATAATTGAACATGGACTATAATATTGTATTAATGTTAAATTTATTGACTAGTTAGTAGGAGAATGTTCTTGTTTCTGGGAGATAATGTGAAGAAACTTAAGGGTGAAGTGTCATGATGATTACTTTCAGAAGGTTCAGCAATTATAGTGGTGGGCTGGGTGTGGAATTTAGATTTCTCGGGCCTGAATGAGCTAATTGCTCCTGGAATCTGAACCTAGATCCAGCCCCTCAGCTGTCCTGAGGATGAAAGTTAGGTGGGATTCTGTTATTTAAAGGAGGAAAAATGGACAACCAGACAGACGTCCACTACACAGAGAATGAATAATCCATTTTGTATTCCACAAAAATCTGTCTGGAATGATACTGAGGTTGGAATAACAAACTAAATAACCCACGGCCATTGAGTCAAGTCTGATTCATAGCAACCCCCACTGGATTTCCAAGACTGTAAATCTTTACAGAAGCAGGCTGCCTCATCTTTCTTCTGAGGAATAGCTGGTGGGTTCAAACCACCGGCATTTTGGTTTGCAGCCAAATGCCTTAAACGCTACACCACCAGAACTCCTTGGAGGATGGAATACTGTGGGTAAAATTGAAGCCAGGGACACAGGTAAGGTGTCTTGTTAAAATAATCCAGGTGAAGAAAAATGAGAGTGTGAACAAGGACAATCTAATGGGCATGGAAAGGAGGAGATTTAACTAAAAATTATAGGCAATGAAGAACTTGGTAATTAATTGGATACTTCTCAGCATTGTATGCACATATAACCACAAGGTGCAGACTCTGTCTTTTCATTACTTTATTACCTATGCTTAGACCAGGGGTCGATGCTCAATATTGAACACATATATAAAAAATGCTAGAAACAAAAGATCTCTGATGATGCAATGGTTAAAGCATTTGACTGCTAACCAGAAAGTCAGTGGTTTGAGCCCATGAGACACTCCACAGGAAAAAGATGAGACAGTCTGCTTCAATAAAGATTTACAACTTCGGAAACCCTATGGGGCAGTTCTACTCTGTCTTATAGGGTTGCTGTGAGTTGGAATCTACTTGATAGCAGTGGGGTAGGAGCAGTCAGATAGAGGAAGATCAATTTCATGTGGAGAAGTCCAGAAAGATTTCTTGAAAGGAGTAACCCTTAAAAGATGAATGGGGTTTTGACACCAGTTAGCAAATAGATATTTCTGAGAGGTAGCATATGGCACTATGAAAAGAGAATAAGGTTGGACAGACAAGTGAATTCCAGAGCTAACCATATCCTGCCACATGACCTTAGAGTCATGTCACTGAAGTGACTGGGCTTCTGTTTATTGTTAGAATAAAGGAAGTTGAATCAGTCGAATCATATGATTCCAAAGTTTCTTCCAACTCCTCTATGTCTAATATACTATTACTTGAATTATCTGAGAAAATGTGCTGTCTCTAGAATGTAGATTTCATTGAATACATGAAATTGTTTGGTTCACAAGCCTTCTTTGAGCTTAAAGAGGATGAGGTTATGAAGATGAATGGGACTAGACTCTGCCCTTGAGGAGACTGAGGTCCAGTGAGGTTAGACAAGCTTGAGGGTTTCCAATTAAAGCTTGGTATTCCCTCTCCAAATCTGGTTCTTGTTTCACTATGTTATTTTAGGGTCTAATCACACAAGACTTTGATTACCAGGAAAAAAGAGTTTGTCCTCATTCTATATTTAGGAGGCAGAGTGTGAGGAATTATTTGTTTTAAAGAAGGGCACACCATGATTTAATTTACATTAATATGATTAAATATGCCATATGCATATTAATGGGAGCTCTGGTAGCATAGTGTCTAAGGCACTTGACTGCTAACCAGAAGGCTGGCAATTCAAACCCACCAGCCACTCCTCAGAAGGATGGTTGGGCAATCTACTTCTGTAGTGATACTGCCTCAGAAACACAAGAAGGGGTCCTATGAGTCGGGTCTGACTTGATGGCACATAACAACAACAAGAACATGCATAATGACACCTAGTGTTAATGGTATTAAAAAAGTTGAGCTTCAAAGATGGAATTGTGGGGTGAGGTTCCGGCAAGATGGCGGACTAGGCAGAAAGACTGCACAGACCCTCTTCAACAAAGAAAAGGGAAACCAATTAACACAGACACAGAAGATTATCCTGGACCCCTGAG
>NW_006921611.1:16982389-16988466 GCF_000298275.1 Orycteropus afer afer
GGTTAGCAGTCAGATGCCTTAGGCACTGTGCTATCTGGAATAGCAACACCTAGAGCTCTGGTGGCATAGTGCCTAAGGCATTTAACTGCTAACCAGAAGGCTGGTGGTTCAAACACACCAGTCACTCTTCAGAAGGAAGATTGGGCAATCTACTTCCGTAGAGATACTGCCTTGGAAACCGAAGGAGGGGTTGCTATGTGTTGGATTCGACTTTAGGGCAGTGTGTTTGGTTTGGTTTGTAAATCATAGCAGATGCCAAGTTACCCAGACAATACGTTAACTAAGGTCCGGAATGGACCTGCGACTGTCATCCTAAAGGTAACTCTTGTTAAAACATTAATGTCCAATAGGTCTCAGTTACTAATCAAAAGGTTGGCATTTCTAATCCACCAGCTGCACTGCAGGAAAGATCAGGCAGTCTGCTTCGGTAAGGATTTACAGCCTTGGAAACCATATGGGGCAATTCTACACTGCCTATTCGGTCATTGTGAGGCAGAATTGATTCTACAGAAACTAGTCTAGATCTCATTTACATAAACAATTTTCAAAGAAAATACAATACTAGAAAACCAATGCCAAGATTTTACTTTTAACCATCTGTACCCTAGCCATAACTACAGATTATGCTTTTGACAATCTCCTCCACCTTTTCTGAACTATTCTCCCATCTAATTCCTGTGGCTGCAGCTGATCCTCCATCCCCAGTGCATAGGGTGTCCAGAATGACCTTGGTTGTCCAAAGTCCTTTAAAGAAGCAATTCACCCAAGATCTGTTTCTCTAAATGGTTATGTGGATTTTTATTAAAAATAAAGCTGGTATCGACAGTGTTGACAGTAATCTATATTGAAAGAGTTTTCTTTAATTTTCAAAATGCATTTTTAACCTTAATTTACATAACTCTAGGAAGGGAAGGAGCTCTGGTGGCTTAGTGCCTAAGGCACTTGACTGCTAACCAGAAGGCTGGCAGTTCAAACCCACCAGCCACTCCTTGGAAGGAAGGTTGGACAATCTACTTCCATAGTGATACTGCCTTGGAAACTCAAAGAGAGGTCTCTATTAGTCAAGTTAGACTCGATGGCACATAACAACAACAACAACAACATCACTACGGAAGTAGATTGCCCAACTTTCCTTCTAAGCAGTGGCTGTTAGGTTTGAACTGCAGCCTCCTGGTTAGCAGTCAAGTGCCTTAGGCACTATGCTACCAGAGCTCCCTCCATAGTGATACCTCCTCAGAAACCCAAGGAGGGGTCACTAGGAGTCAGATCTGACTTGACAGCAGTGCATTTCTAGGAAGCAAGGTGAAACATTTAGCAACAGGTGTCACTGAACGCTTTGGGGCAGTCAGTGACTTGATCAGTCCTGGGAAGGGTCATCTGGCAGGAGGAGCATACTGGAGTGCCAAAGTCAGAGGAGACTATACTGCCAAAATCCAGGCGAGTTGAAAGCAGGGCCTCAAGTAGGGTGGTGGCCGTGGGAATTGGGAGGGGGGAAGAAATGCCAGAAAGATTGTAGTGATTAAATTTTCAGGACCTAGAGATGGATTTGATATGGAGGTAAGGGAGAAGGAGTGGGATTTAAAAGCACCCATAGGAGTGTGAGCATGAGTGACTGGGAGAAGATAACATATTGGGAGAAAAAATAGTTTAAAATAAGAAGAGGAGCTGATTGTGAACAGGATGATGGAAAGTTGGGCTTTAGATATATTGAGCTCGAGATGCTTAGTAAGATACTCAGGTGTGGATGTCTGCAGACAGTTACAAATGAGGCACCAGAAATTAGAGAAAAGGTTGAAGCTCGAGAGATAAATTTGAGGTTCATCTGGCTCAAGGTAATTGTTTAAGTTCTAGAAAAGAATGAAATGGTTGAATGAAAACTCTGTTACAGAGAAGTTATTTCTAGGAACAGTAGCTCTGGGGGAAGTGCTTGTGAATGCTTTATCTGTATGGCATAAAATTAAGATTGTATGGTCCACAGACATTAAAATGAATAAGATTATTTATTCCACTTGGTCCAAATGTTTTTAAAAATAATAATGACACCTGGATAATTACTAGGACTCAACACACTTCACGTTGTAGCAAATAACCATAGAAAGTTAGGTAATATTTTCACATGATGACATTAAAAGTAATAATTATATGGTGCAGTGGTATTTTTAGAAATCATGGACATTCTTCCTTTATGCACATACAGGGAAAAGCTAACCTCTGCCAGGAATTGAGGTTCTAAACAAATATATGGGTACTCTCCAAAAATCTACTTAAAAAGAAAAAAAAATCAAGATATGTATCAAGACAGCATTTCCTTCTTATCACTTGGCAGGTACAGAGACAGATATATGGCTTTGTTTGGGGGAGAAGAGAAAGATGTAAAACCTGAAAAGACTGCCTCCCTCCCCTCTTCTCGTCTTGCCAATATCATTACCTGATCCCTGAAATTCTACCATGTGCTTCATACATGGCCCTTGGTAGAGCAAGATTTCTTAACCAGGCTCTATTGACATTTGGGGCTGGATAATTCTTTGTTATATGGCCAGTAGCACTTACCTCTCAACTGTGACAACCAAATACATCTTCAGACATTGCCAAATGTCCCCATGGGGCAAAATCGTTCCAAGTGAGAACCACTTTAAAGGTAAATGTTGTTGTAAACTGTTGTCAATTGAAGAGTAAAGAAAGGACCAAGGACAACTGAGTTGGCTAATGTGATGGTAGATTGAACAACAGGCATTGGTGCCTCAGGGAGAGTTTATGGAGGTACCCCACAGAAGGAAGGAAAAAGGAAAAAAGAGCCAGGATGGCTGTGAATGACAAGAGAACCACAGCACAGTTTGCCCAGGGTGAGTGGCTATATTGGAACATTTACCTTTCTATATTGACGTGGCAAGCTGTTGGCTGGTGGTCCCTGTGGCATACTTATAGATAATGGAATATGATTGTGGTAGTTAAGGATGTGTGTCAACTTGGCTGGGTCATGATTTTGAGTGGTTTGGCAGCTGGATGTAGTTATTCCCCATGATGAGAATGGATGTGGTGTAATCACTTCTGTGATGGAATCTGCTGTGATCAGTTAATCAGTTGAAGGAGAACTGCCTTTGGGGTGTGGCCTACTTCCAGTATATATGTAAAGGATCCTGCCTTTGGTTCCCATACCATCAGTTCCTGAACTTGAACCAGTGTCCTGCCATAATGCCTGCTGATTTTGAGCTTATTGCCTGCACAGCCTGTGAGCCAATAATCTGCCATTTTACTTGCCACCTTGGATTTGTCAGCCTCAGTGGCCAGCAGCTGCACGAGTCAGAAGACGCTTCCAGCTCCAGTGGGCCTGGAACAAGAGGCAGAGCTGAAGCCCAAGGTCAAGGGGCCTCCACCTGGCCCCTAGAACTGGCACTCTGAACTTGGACTTCTAGCCTAATCTTCCCTTTGAACCAGCACTCTGAATTCAGACTTCTAGCCTCCTAAACTGTAAGAGAATAAATGTATTTGTTAAAGCCATCCACTTGTGGCATTTCTGTTGTAGCAGTACTGAAGAACTCAGACAATGATGTATGAAGAGAATGCTATGAGTGACATTTACCTAACCTTGGTTTGCTGAGGGTGGATGTCTGGGAATTCCAGAGCTCACGTTTGGCTGGTATTTTTTACTGAAGCATGATGGTGATAAGGTGTAGAGGCTGGGCATGTAACCACTGGAACCAGACTGCCTGGTTTCAAATCCCAGCCTTGCCTCTTAATAACTATGTAATGCTCATGTTCAGTTTTTCTGTCTGTAAAATAGGGGAAATAATTATACAAACCTCATAGGAATTTGTGAGAATTCAGTCACTTAATACATGTAAGCCCTGAGATGTTGTTGTTGTTATGTGCCGCCGAGTTGGACCCAACTCATAGCGACCCCTCCTTGGGTTTCCAAGGCGGTATCACTATGGACATAGATTGCCCAACCTTCCTTCTGAGGATTGGCTGGTGGGTTTGAAATACCAGCCTCCTGGTTAACAGTCAAGTGCTTTAGGCACTATGCTACCAGAGCTCCCAAGCCTTGAGATAATGCCTGGCTATTACATCGTCCTTATGGTTTCAGTTTTTGGTGGTTTACTGTGTTTCCTCATGAAAGGAGGGCAAGGTCTCAGCCACCTCAGATACCCAGCCTGCAGGGACTTAATGGCTTCTCTGAAACACTCTAAGGAACAATTTGGAGAATCTTGGCTCTGATAAGGGCAATGTATACTCTGGGAGAAAGAGAACAACTACTGGGGTGGGGTAGAGAGCTTTGAGGATTGATGTGCCTTAATTGATCCTAATTCTGTTTATGCATTATCCAAAAGTTTTTGATAAAAAGCAATACATTTGGATTTCTTCTATGACACATTTTCTCAAGGTGGAAACAAGCTTGGAAAAATTCTGTTATTTCCAACTGCAGAAAGCATATCGGGTGTCACATAAAGCTCTGGTACAATTATATTCCTTGGTTGCAAACCTTTTTTTATCCCACACAAGGGTCACAAAGTGGTGTGATTTGATGACTAAAGATAACCTATTTCCCTTGGGACTGGTATAGTGCTGGCAGTACTTTCATAAACAATTTACTTCTTTATGGGAAATGTGTGCCTGTCTCAGGTGTCTGCAAATTCTCCTGGGTCCAGCTTCAAGTCTCTAACACCTTTGTACAAATTGAAACTTCCTCCCTGAATGACTGGAGCTGCTTTAGAACTCTGGAACCCCTGAGACAGAGCTGGAAGAAGACTAGAGGGGTGTCTGCAGGATACAATTTTGCTACCTTCACAATTTATCTAGTACACTCTGCCAGATTTATTTCCCTCTGTCCCACAAAGAACAACAACCCTTTTAGTCAGTTAAATTTTTAGTGTGGCACAGATACTTAGTCTGAGAAGCTGGACTATATGAAGAAGACCGCAGCATCAGGATTGGAGGAAGACTCATTAACAACCTGCGATATGCAGACAATACAGCCTTGCTTGCTGAAAGTGAAGATCATTTGAAGCACTTACTGATGAAGATTGAAGACTACAATCTGCAGTATGGATTATGCCTCAACATAAGGAAAACGAAAATCCTCATAACTGACCCAATGAGAAGCTTCATGATAAATGGAGAAAAGATTGAAGTTTCAAAGATTTCATATTGCTTGGTTCCACAATCAACACCAATGGAAGCAACAGTCAAGAAATCAGATGACGTATTGCACTGGCCAAATCTGCTTCAAAAGACTTCTTTAAAGTGCTGAAGAGCAAAGATGTTTCTTTGGAGACTAAAGTGAGCCTAACCCAAGCCATGGTGTTTTCGATTACCTCATATGCATGTGAAAGCTGGACAGTGAATAAGGAAGACCGAAGAAGAGTTGATGCTTTTGCGTTGTGGTGTTGTAGAAGAATACTGAAAGTCCCACGGACTGGCAGAAGAACTAACAAATCTGTCTTGGAAGAAGTGCAGCCAGAATGCTCCACGGAAGTGAGAATGGCCAGACTTTGTTGTCAGAAAGGACCATTTCTTGGAGAAGGATATCAGGCTTGGTAAAGTGGAGGGATAGTGAAAAAAGAAAAACCCTCAATGAGATGGATTGACAGTGGCTGCAACAATGGGCTCACAAGACTGGGCAGTGTTTCGTTCAGATATGCATAGGGTCTTTATGAGTTGGAGCTGACTTGATGCCGCCTAACAACAACAAATTCTGGTCAAGGCCCTATACTTTGTCCAATAAAAAATTCATGGTGAGGTTCCCCCCTCTACTCTCTGGATGCTTTTGAAGTATTTGAATTGAGAGCCACCAAAAAGTTTCTCTTCTTTGCCACTCTTGCAGACAACAGTATTGTTCAGGTCATTTCAGACTATGCTGATGGCAGAGGAATCTTTTCTAATAAGCTTGCCCAAGGATCACCTAATTCTCTTTGGGAATATATCTTTATTTCACTAACTGGTCACAATTAATTGTTATTGATGTTAGTTGACAGTATAATCAAGTAGATTCCGACTCATGGAAATTTTAAAACACCATCACCTTGATTGGAGCTCTGGTGGAGTAGTGTGTAAAGCATATGACTGCTAACCAGAAGGTT
>NW_006921611.1:16989036-16999197 GCF_000298275.1 Orycteropus afer afer
CACCAGCCACTCCTCGGAAGGAAGATGGGACAATCTACTTCCATAGTGATACTGCCTCGGAAACCCAAGGAGGGGTCACTATGAGTCGGGTCCGACTCGAGGGCACATAACAACAACAACAACAAGGAAGACTCAAGGAGCAAATTGTTTAAATTAGAACCACATCAGCATCCTCATGCTGAGTTTGGCACTAGAACCGCTAACTACATTAATGCCATATTAACATTCATTAACTTAAACCACCTACCCTGTAAAAAAAGAAATTGAGATAGATGTGTCATTATTCATCCCACTTTACTGATGACTAAACTGAGGTACAAAAGTAACTTGCCCGAGGCCACACAACTTGGAGTAATAGAACCAGGACATGAACTCAGACAGTATGGTCCCAGAGTCTGTGATCATCATCATGCCTTCACACAACCTATGGATGGTCACTCTGGTTCTAGACACCCTCATGCCCACAGACATCTGTGTTTATTTTTAAAGGAATATCAAAACATAATTAAGGGTCTTTAATTTTCTTCTGTGACTTTTTATTTCAAACAGAGAGTTGCTTATAGACTTTAAGCATCCTCATTGAAAGAACAGAAAAAAGACGGGATAAGAAATTTGGGACTATTTACCTGACAGACACAGATGTGTTTACTTGCACCAGGGTAAGACATGCACAGCTCACCACAGATGGGTGGGAGGAAAGTGGGGATCCATTCTAAGGAGTTACAAAGCAGAAGTTGTCCATGGAGAGGCTTCATCGTGAAGTGGCTTGTTTAAAATTTAGGGGAAGAAGGTAGTTGTCTTGTAGAGGAATGATAACTAGAGGCTTGGGTTATTGTTGGCTGAGGTTAATCTGTCTACTCAAGACAGGGTTCTAGCTTTCCACCTGACCTGTGAGGACCCCATTGACTTTCTCTATATTCTGAGCATCCTGCCATAATGAAGGGTTCTTCTCATCATTCTGTGCTGTTATCTTGGCTCCCAATTTATGCTCTAACTTAAGAATGTTTTCAGTTTCTGTCCCATCATCTAACAATTTATAGCAGTGAATGTACATGTTTATTTATATTAATCTGGATATACATTCCAATTAATGAAATAATTTCCTGCATTTATAATCTGCATATGTTGTTGTTGTTGTTGTTATGTGCCGTTGAGTCGGACTTGACTCATAGTGACCCTTCTTTTGGTTTCCGAGTCAGTATCACTACAGAAGTAGATTGCCCAACCTTCGAGGAGTGGCTGGTGGATTTGAACCGCCAGCCTTCTGGTTAGCAGTCAAGTGCCTTAGGCACTATGCTAATCTGCACATACTACACTCAAAGAAAATATTTCTATAGGATTCCTGAACCAAAGGTGGAAGAAATTACAATTTCATAACTGATGAAGCAGTAAGGAAGATGTTCTCTAAATCTCTCCCTACAACACCAGGAATTCTTCTTCTAATTGTTCACAAACTCATTACTATTGTCATCGTTCCAACTTTAAAAGAATCTACATTAGAGCCAATGTGAGAAGACAGAAATAGAAACAAGTAAGAAAAGTGTATATAGCATATATATAAGAGTGACTTCACTAAAATCTCAGCTCTAGTACTTACTATGACCTTGGGAAGAGTACTTAACTTCTCACTGCCTCTGTTTCCTAATCTGTAATGGGATGTTAATAATAATACATACCTCACAGGTATTTTTATAAAATCAATTAGTATTGAACAATATCAGAAATACATAACCTAGGGATGCTTTGTTTGAGGATACAATAAATAAGTTTATATATTCAGGGGACTTTCTATGTTCTCTCCCCCCACCCAACACACACACATACACACACACACAGATTAATTCAGTATTTCTTCAGACTTTACCAATGGATAGAAATAAGCAGTAAGATTTTCACACAGATTATATCACTTATCTCTGAGTCAGAGATTAAACGGGAGCTTGGAAGGAGGGCCTGAACTTGGGCAATGCAACTATTTTGGCAGCTGGGGATTAAGTCCTTTGGTCCCGAGGAGATATCTGTGTCCCAGCACCCACTATAACCCCTTTTCCAATAAAATGCATCCCATACTTCCTGTTCTTATTTCTTCTTTCAAAAGAAGGCATCACCCGTTGTTAAAGCTTACTGCTTCTCATGGACATCTTAGACATATGTAGCCCTTTCATGTCAAGCCATTTATTGCTCACTCATACCGCTGGAAAAAATCTAAAGTTAACAAATATCTGGTAAGGAAATGGTCTTTTTGTTTCTTAGCTATATTCTAATATCCTAAATCAAAGACGCCTAGTAGGTGAAGAGAAAACAAAGTCACATGATCCAAGAAGGTAAATGAGAATCCCCAGGAATTCTGATATTCCCTTTTAAGGGATGCCCCTCAACTCCAAATGATGACTACCACTGTGAACAGATGTTACTCTGTGCTGTGGTTGGTGAAACATAGTTGAGAACTGTTCTACATTAAGCTGGGGAGAATTACATTTCATGAGTTACTAGGAAATAGCCCACAATACTACAGGGTTCTGTGAACAACAATGAGAATTGTTTTGATAATATCAGCAAAATATTTAAGGATCAAATATGCATAACATCCCTTCTTAAAAATAACATAGGAATGCTGAAATTCTTCATCTATGAGTTGAAAATAAAAATTGTATAGTTTTAAATTTATCATTCTATGGGATTCTGAACGCAGCACTCTTGAGTGCTGGATGATAAATCAGTTCTCAGAATAGCCACATAGTTGATCAATCTGGCTGCATAGAATTCACTGGGGATTGGTGAACCAGAGGCTCTGTCAAGGGAATAAGACTGTTAGAAGAAGCACTATTTTGGGGGCCCTGGTTTGGGGAGCATTATCATTCCCTGACGGTATCAGGTATCTTGGTCTGTTCTAGAAGGCGGCCAATGAAATCAGCCATTATTAAGGCAGATGTTGAGACACCAGGACAAAGACGTGTCTGAGGTACCTCTGAGGGCTCTGTGATTGGCTAAATTACCTCAGCCTGCTGGTGAATAGTCCTGTATAAGTCCAGGAAAATCTCTTTGCCAGATTCTCTGTCTGACTGACATTTCCCCATGTTCAGAATGTACAGTTCTTAGTGCAGGTGGTGTGAGGAATTTAGGTGGCACAATGGTTTTGTGCCCGGCTGCTAACTGAAAGGTTGGCACTCACTCAGCAGCTCCATGGGCAAAAAGATCTGGTGATCTGTTCCTATAAAGATTGTTGTCATTGTTTTTATGTGCTGTTGAGTCACACCCGACTCATAGCGACCCCTCCTTGGGTTTCCGAGGCAGTATCACTACAGAAGTAGATTGCCCAACCTTCCTTCCAAGGAGTGGCTGGTGGGTTTGAACCACCAGCCTTCTGGTTGTTAGGGGCCATCAAATCAGTTCTGATGCATAGCAACCCTATGTACAATAGTGCTTGGTCCTCTGCTATCCTCACAATCATTGCTATGTTTGAATCCATTGTTGTAGCCATTGTGTCAATTTATCTAGTTCGGAGTCTTCTTTTTTGCTGACCTTCTACTTTAGCAAGCATGATGTCTTTCTCTGGGCACTGGTGCTTCCTGATAACATGCCCAAAGTGTGTGAGGCCAAGTCTCATCATCCTCACCTCTGTGGATCATTCAACTGTACTTCTTCCAAGACAGATTTGTTCATTCTTCTGGCAAAAAAACAAAAAACAAAAGACACCTCACTGGTATCAAGTCCATTTGACTCATAGTGACCTCTCCTTGGGATTCTGAGGTGGTATCTCTATGGAAGTAGATTGCCCAATCTTACTTCTGAGGAGTGGCTGGTGGGTTTGAACCAGCCTTCTGGTTAGTAGTCAAATGCCTTTGACACTAGACCACCAAAGTTCCCAAAAGTACAGACACTGTGAGCAGTTTTTCTGGCAGTCCATGGTATATTCAATATTCTTTGCCAACACCATGTGGGGCAGTTCTACTATGTCATGTGTTGTCACTATGAATCTGAATCAACTCCATGGCACCTAACAACAGCAATAATAGTGCAAGTGGTATTTTCTAAAGCTATCATGTCTTCAGGGAGCAGATAATGAGGTAGGAGCTGACTACACCCTGAAGATATAGCAGTCCTTCCAGAACCCTCCAGTTCCTAGGTCTTACACTGATAAAACAACTTTTTAAAACAAAAGGTTCTAGTAGCTCTACTAGTCCTGCTACCACCACCTGAAAGCCTGAAAGGGTTTTTGTGAGGGTAAAATGAAATTAATATATGTAAAACACTTAAAACAGTGACTAGAACATAATATTATTATTACTGGAATGTTGCTATTGTTAGTTGACATGGAGTTGGCTCTGACTCATGGTAACCTTATGTATAACAGAACAAAATTTTGCCTGCTCTTGCACCATCTTCATGATCTTTGATGTATTTATTTCAAGTATTATGTCAATGAGGTTTTCCCTCATTTTTATTGACCTTCTACTTTACTAACCATTATGTCTTTTTCTAGTGATTGGTCCTTCCTGATGACGTGTCCAAGGTAAACAAGTCAAAGCCTCACCATGTCTGCTTCTAAGGGGCTTTCTGGTTGTATTTCTTTTAAGATTAATTTATTTTTACTTCTGATAGTCCACTGTATATTCAATATTCTTCTCCAACACCACAATTCAAATGCATCAATTCTTATTCAGTCTTTCTTTTTCATTTCCCAGCTTTTGTATGAATATGAGGCACCTTAGTTATTAAAGTGATATCCTATTCATTTAAAACTGTAAAGAGTTCTTTTGCTGGATTACTGCAACATGGAAAACAAATATGTATACACATTCATGTATTTTTGGAAATTTAAAAACATGCTGAGGATATAGTTATATACTTAGAACACTTAGAGTTCACTGAAAAACCATTAGAAGTAATAAGAGAGTTTATGCTATATGGGAAATGAATTTGCTCTGTAAACTTTCACCCAAATCACAATAAAAATTTAAAAAAAAAGTAATGAGTGAGTTTAGTAATATAACAAAATACAAACTAAATATCAAAAAATCAAACATTTTCTTATAGTTAGACGATAACCACTAGTTCTGTCAGTCACAGCAATGCTCTTGAGAGCAGAGAGTGTGGCCTCTCCCTAATTATGGGCTTCCTTTGGTCCCTTAGGCCCTGGAACTACTGTTTATGTCCAATTTATTTATGAACACGATCCATCAGTGTTTGTTCTTTACTCCTCTCCCAATGAGGCTCATACAGTCTTTGCAAGGATCCACTCTTACATTGTCATCCCAAAGCTCTTCAGCTTCCAGGATTGCTGCTACACAAACACCTCCTTTCTGGAAGACAGCTTTGCCTCACATTTGCAAAACTCAAAGATCCATAGGAGTTTTTTCCCAGCAAAGGATAAATCTGCCTGCAAGAGTACTGAATTCTTAGCATTGAGGGAAATGGTGAAGGGGAGGGAAACAACTATGAGTTTCTTTATGAAGGCAAGCAATTCCATTCATCAATAGAGGTTTTACACTTCTTGGAATCTGAGTTTTGTCATTGTAGCATTAGTCACTTGGCATTGGTTACTATAGCAGTGGGGCTATGCAATGAGTACATATGAATATCAATTCCCAAACTCCAGAGTGAACCCTTAGGTAACAGGTAAAGTGTTCAGCTTTCAACTGAAAGGTGGGAGTTTCAAATCCTCCCAGAAGAAAAGCTGGTAATCAACTTGTAAAAAATCAGCCATTGAAAATCCTATGGAACACAGTTCTACTCTGACACACATGAGGTCTTCATGAGTCAAGAGTCTATTTGACAGAAACTAGTAGCTGGTTTTTTTTTTTTTTTTAATTCCTATAAAGGAAAGACAAAGACCAAAGACTGAAAAGTAAGCAAACACTGAGCTTATTTACTTGCCAGGCAGGGAGCACACAGATGTAGAATTCATTAGGTGGCTCCCTGGAGGGAAAAAGCCAGGCATTTTTAATGGCTAGGAAGGGGAGTGTGGAAGTGGTTGTAACTAATCAGGTATTGACATTTGCTGGCTGACTGGCTGGGGTCAAATAAATACATACATTTGTATCTTGTTGGTTAAAACAATCCCCAGTATTCATTGGTCAGGAAGGAGACTTTAATTAGGTCCAGTGAGGCTCTGGCATGAAGCATAGATCAAAGTTCTTAGCTGTTTATCAGTGTTGTCTGGTTAAAACCAGCTGTGGTAAAATACAATATTCAATTTTAATATCTTTAAGGCAGTTGGTGCTGCAAGTGAAACTCTATTCACTTAAGCACATATTTAGCCTGGCTATTGGGAAACACATTGGGAATGTTAACAACAATAATTGGAAAACATGGACATAGTAATTCTTGGTGCTTAGCTTCCTCTTAGTTTTTTTCCCTCAGTTTCAGAGGTTCACACAGTGTCAAAGATGTATGAGTCAGGCGGGGACAGTACTCTGACTTTTGGCCATCTTCCCACTGAGGAAAACATCCCCTGGCTCTGTTGGCATGGTGTTCTCAGGGTCAGGGAGCTCTGCTACGTTATACCTCAAAACAAGCGAGGCTCTGACATTCAGGGTAGCGCACAATTCTTAGTTACTGATAAACGTGGTGGTAAGTCAAAGTTCTCTCCTCTCTCTTTCAGTTCAGGCAGTCTCACATCTGCCTAAGACCACCCCTTTAATAAGACACCAACATGTTTTCCACACTCACCCCCTTACAAGATACATTTAATTTTTGCAGTGCAGTGTTAAATAACATATAAGGGAGCTCTGGTAGCATGGTGTCTAAGGCACTTGACTGCTAACCAGAAGGCTGGTGGTTCAAACCCATCAGCCACTCCTCGGAAGGAAGATGGGGCAATCGACTTCCGTAGTGATACTGCCTCGGAAACCCAAGGAGGGGTCGCTATGAGTCAGGTCTGACTCGATGGCACATAACAACAACAACAACAACATACTCCATGGTTTCTGTAGTTGGTTTCTGAAGTTATTTTCTTCTCTACTCAAATCTTCCTAGCTAACCTACAAAGGGACTACTAAGTAACCAGTTAACATTTTTGTGAGATTGTTTATGTGTAAACCCTTTGAAATCGCTGTTCTTGCCAGGTGTTGCAAGCTGACCTAGGCCAATTTGACCAATCAACAAAAATTTACACACACATATATTTTTTGGAAAAAATTAAACAGCTTTTTTGGAGATATACCCACTGCCATCAAGTCAATTCCAACTCATAGAAACACTACAGAACAGAGTAGAACTGCCCTCATAAAATTGCCAAGGCTGCAAATCTTTTACAGAGACAAACTGCTTCATCTTTCTCCCTATGGGGTAGCTGGTGGGTTCAATCCATCAAACTTTTGGTTAGCCAAATGCTTAACCACTGCACCATCAGAGCTCCTTTTTGAGGTATGACTCATCTCTTAAGTGCATAATTCAATGATTTTTAGTAAATTATTTACAAAGTTGTGCAACCATCACCACAATCCAGTTTTAGAACAGTCTCATCTCCCATCAAGATCTCCCATGTCCACTTATGGTCACTCCCCCTTCCTATTCTCAGCCCCAAGCAACCAATAATCTACTTTGCATCTTTATAGATTTGCCTTTTCTACACATTTCATGAAATGTGCAAAGACCTGGAGTCTGAAAACCAAAAAGGAAAAACATGCTCAGCATTTCTCAAACTGAAAGAACTGAAGAAAAAATTTAAGCCTCGAGTTGCAATATTGAGAGATTCTATGGGCAAAATATTGAATGATGCAGGAAACATCAAGAGAAGATGGCAGGAATACACAGAGTCACTGTACCAAAAAGAACTGATCGATCTTCATCCATTTCAAGAAGTGGCATATGATCTAGAACCAATGGTAATGAAGGAAGAAGTCAAAGCTGCAATGAAAGAACTGGCGAAGAACAAGGCTCCGGGAATTGATGGCATACCGATTGAGATATTTCAACAAACAGATGCCCCGTTGGAGGCACTCACTCAGTTATGCCAAGAGATTGGGAGGACAGCTACCTGGCCAACTGACTGGAAGAGATCCATATTTGTGCCCATTCCAAAGAAAGGTGATCCCACAGAATGTAGAAATTATAGAACAATATCATTAATATCACATGCAAGTAAGATCTTACTGAAGATAATTCAGAAACGTTTGCAGCAGTATATTGAAAGAGAACTTCCAGAGGTTCAAGCCGGATTCAGAAGAGGACGTGGAACAAGGGATATCATAGCTGTTGTCAGATGGATCTTGGCTCAAGGAAGGGAATACCAGAAAGATGTTTACTTGTGTTTTATTGACTATGCAAAGGCATTTGATTGTGTGGATCATGACAAATTATGGATAACATTGAGAAGAATGGGAATTCCCGAGCACTTGATTGTACTCATGAGGAATCTGTACCTTGACCAGGAGGCTGTCATTCGAACAGAACAAGGGGACACTACATGGTTTAAAATCAAGAAGGGAGTGCGTCAGGGTTGTATTCTTTCTCCACACTTATTCAATCTATATGCTGAGCAAATAATCCGAGAAGCTGGACTATATGAAGAAAAACATGGTATCAGGATTGGAGGAAGAATCATTAACAACCTGAGATATACAGACGATACAACTTTGCTTGCTGAAAGTGAGGATGACTTAAGGCACCTACTGATGAAGGTTGAAGAATACAGTCTGCAGTATGGATTACATCTCAACATAAAGAAAACAAAAATCCTCACAACTGGACCAATGAGCAGCATCACAATAAATGGAGAGAAGATTGAGGCTGTCAAAGAATTCACGTTGCTTGGTTCTACAATCGATGCCAACAGAAGCAGCAGTCAGGACATTAGACGACGTGTAGCATTGGGAAAGTCAACTGCGAAGGAACTGTTTCAAGTGCTAAGGAGCAAGGATATCCCCTTGAGGACTAAGGTGCACCTGACACAAGCCATGATATTTCCAATCACCTTGTATGCATGTGAGAGCTGGACAATGAATAGGGAAGACCGAAGAAGAGTTGATGCTTTTGAGTTGTGGTGCTGGCGAAGAATGCTGAAAGTACCGTGGACTGCTAAAAGAACTAATAGATCTGTCCTGGAGGAAGTGCAGCCAGAATGCTCCTTGGAAGCAAGAATGGCCAGACTTCGTCTCACCTATTTTGGTCATGTTGTAAGAAGGGACCATTCCCTGGAGAAGGATGTCATGCTTGGTAGGGTGGAGGGTCGACGAAAGAGGGGGAGGCCTTCAAGGAGATGGATTGATACGGTGGCTGCGATGATGGGCTCAAGTATAGCAGGGATTGTGGGGCTGGCGCGGGATCAGGCAGTGTTTTGTTCTGCTGTGCATGGGGTCACTATGAGTCAGAAATGCCTCCACGGTACTTAACACAAACAACAAAAACAACAACAACAACAACATCCCCTTGTTTTGTTTGAATGACTGCCTCTTGGTCTATGTATGTGTTTTGCGTGAGCATAGTGTTATGCAATTCCCATTCTTCCCAATGTTATCCATAATTTCTTATGATCCACATAGTTGAATGCCTTTGCATAGTCTATAAAACATAGGTAAACATCTTTCTAGTATTCTCTTTTCAGCCAAGATCCATCTGACAAGAATAATGATATCCCTTGTTCTGTATCTTCTCCTGAATCTGGCTTGAATTTCTGGCTGTTCCCTGTTGAGGTACTGTTGCAATTGTATTTAAATTATCTCAGTGACATTTTACCTGCATGTGATATTAATGATAATGTGCAATAATTTCTGCCTTCTGTTAGATCACTTCACTTTGGAATCAACACACACATATATGTATTTTCCAATAGGTTGGACAGTCTTTCAAATTTCTTGGTGTAGACAAATATGTGTATCCAGCCTTGCTTCTATTTGTTAAAATATCTCAATTAGTCTCCTGTCAATTCCTGGAGTTTTTTTTTTTTCCAGTGTCTTCAATGCAGCTTGGATTTCTTCCTCCAATACCATAAATTCTTGATCATATGTTAGTTACCTCCTGAAATGCTTGAAAATCAACCAATTCTTTTGGTTCTGGCTCTCTGTATTTCTTCCATCTTTATTATTATTATTATTATTATTATTATTTTTATGCTTCCTGCATCATTCTATAGGAGCTCTGGTAGCATAGTGGCTAAGACACTTGCCTGCTAACCAGACGGCTGGCGGTTCAAACCCACCAGCCACTCCTCGGAAGGAA
>NW_006921611.1:17000232-17002904 GCF_000298275.1 Orycteropus afer afer
CTTCTGGTTAGCAGTCAAATGCCTTAGGCACCACACCACCAGAACTCCTTATGTATAGGGTTTAGGATTTACAGCACATACTTTAAGGCACAAAATTCAATCCATAACAGGGTGTGAAAAGTACAAGTTAGAATCAGGCAATGGAGAATGAGCCAGGGTAACTAGAGAGAATGGTAGGCTTTCAGGCTGCATGAGGGGGGTTCCCGGGAAGGGATGGGAGTAAGCATGGAGAAGTAGGTTAGGGCCAGAATTGATTATCTGCTTCAGACTTCTCCAACTATGAAATCCCAAGATCTCAACTGTCACTTCCCTGTGAAACATTCCCTGAAGTATCAGTCAGAATTAACCCCTTTTCCTCTTTACTAGGAGATGGAATTAGGTATTTGCTATAACAATCAGTAAAAGCCACATGTTTGGTGGGCAAAATTATTCTGTTCATATTGATCTCCTCCCTGAGGGAGAAGTCAAGACTGTCATAACCTCTCATTTGCACATGGCCTAATGTAAGAGTTGGACACATGTTTATGAATGCTGAAAATTAAGCTTTTTTGGGGGGGAGGAGGGGTTCACTTCTAATACTCCTCCACTTACCAGCTCTGCAGCCTCCTGCCTTCTGACACCAGGCCCACCCTTCCTTTGCTTGTCCATCTGTGTCCCTTCCTTCAGATGCTGACCGTTCACACATCAGGGGCTGGAGTTGAGCAATGCCGAGGGCTTAGTTCTTTCTTTTTCCTTATGCCCCAGATTGGTTTATGCTACAGTCTTCAGACAACCAGACTGCTACATTGGTGTCTGTTGCTTAGTTGAACTCTTTCCTCCTGCCTTTCAAAATTTTGGATTCAGCATATTTAGCAGCATTCTGACAGCTGCTCCTTCCATGGGAGGTCAGAACTCCCAGAGGAAGTTGACTTTGTTTACTAGACAAGGATTGCTTCAGGATTGGCAACAGTGTACACCACCTTTGTGCCTTCTCCCCTCCAAGTCACTTTGTCACTCTCGAGGTAGGGCTGTTCTAGTAAAGCCTGCAGTGAGGCTAGGGCCTGCCCACATTTCCTGCATAATAGCATAATCTGGGGCACCAACTCAGAGTTCTTTTAACCCTCGTCCACTCCATTTATTTCTGCGAGAGACTGAAGAATCTATCACAGAAATCCATTTCTTGACTCAGGACTGGACCTCAGAAAGCACAGAAAGAGTGAGATTAAGTCCTGGCTGCATCACTAGCTTGCTTTGACTTCGAGACCTCCGAACAGAGCTCTTCCATTTCCTAACTTGCAAAATAAGGGAGATGGGCCCATATTTTGTTTCCCTCTAGTGCTGCTCTAATAGAAAATAGCACAAATGGATGGCTTTAACAAACAGGGATTCATTCTCTTACACTTTAGGAGGCTAGAAGTCTGAGTTCAAACTACTAGCTCTAGGGGTTGGGTGAAAGTCTCTTGACCTTTGGCTTCAGCTCTGTCTCTTGCTCCTCCTTGGCTACTGAAGCTGGAGGTTTCCTTAACTCAGACAGCTGCTGGCTGCTGAGGCTGTCAAACCCAAGGTCAACAAGTAAAATGGCACAGTCCCAAAATTTTCAAGTAACACAGCAGGCCACTAGTTCAAGTCCAGAAATAGTCTCCAGATCAGCAGACAACATGGCAGGCCACTGAGGTGAAAACTCAGCCAAATGTAGGATCTAGATGTGCCAAAAAGCTAGAGACCTTCCTCAAAACTTCTTCTTATATACTGGAAGTGGACCACCTTGCTAAGGCAGCTACTCAGCTGCTCACAGTAGATTCCACCATGGAGGTGATTACAAATCTTATCCTAGGGAATAACTATATCCAGCTGCCCAGCCACTCAAAACCAGGCCCAGCCAAGCTGACACACACCTTAACTATCACAGCCCAGATATGTCAAAGATTCCTTCCCCTTTCACGTTTTCTACAATTCTGTGAATACAAGAAAAATAAAAATATGCTGGGGAAACAAGGAGAGAGTGCATTATTACACCTTTCTATAGCAAGGCTGTTTGCACTGGCAAGTTGTTTTGTTTTTATTAAGAAGCTGGGCGCACACAGCAATTGCCTTATGACTGGTGTTTTTCAAATCCACTGTTACCTCCAGTTCCCTCTCCAAAACTAAGTTTTCTTCCATTAGTCTTTAAATTAATACTCTATTTTGCCTCAGTGTGTTCATAAGCAACGCAGGCAGCAGGTCTGTCTTCTGCCCAGGGCCAGTGTTCTGGCTTTATAGGAGGAACAGGATATGACCAAGGGGTGGGTAGAGGGCTTGGAGACAGACATGGACAGCACTACCTAGGACCGCATACCATGACAACAACCACTTATGTTTATCAACAGCTTTCATCTTTCCAGTTGCTTTCATCTCCCTGGTACACTGTGGAGACAGAAAAGGCATGTCTGTGGCCTGGAAGCCAACTCTCAATGATTTTGTTGTTGTTGTTGTTAGGTGCCGTTGAGTTGTTTCTGACTCATAGAGACCCAATACACAGCAGAACGAAACACTGCCCAATCCCACTCCGGCTCCACGATCCCTGCTATACCTGAGCCCATCATCGCAGCCACCGTGCAAAATCCATCTTGTTGAAGGCCTCCCCTTCTTTTGTTGACCCTCCACCCTACCAAGCATGACATCCTTCTCCAGGGAATGGTCCCTTCTGACAACAT
>NW_006921611.1:17019628-17035424 GCF_000298275.1 Orycteropus afer afer
AAAAAAAAAAAATTACCCCAATCAGAGATTAAGAATAAAACAGAATACCTGTGTCTCAGAAGGAATACATTGTTAACAAGAAAGAGGATCAAAAGATAGAATACCAGTGCATCTACAGTCTACCTGGTTTAATTAGTCCTTTGTTCCAAATGGCTTGAATTTTAAATCAATACGTTGGTTTTTGGTGGAGTGAGTGATTTCCCTGCAGGCAGGTGACAGTTACAAGAAGGTCAACATCTCAGGTTTTAGATACCTACCTCTGATTTCCCTTGCTTGTGGAAGGGGACCATGGCACATCTTGCATATAAGTAGCTTAGTTGGCCCAATCCTGTGAACAATTCGTGTGCAGGACTGGCAGATTGATGGATCGGAGCTAGAGTCAGTAACAGAGAAAGAGGAGCCAACTATCCATATCTATTCATGTCTAAATTCCTCCCCAGCTGAGAAAAACTAGGAAATTGAATAAAGAAAAAAAAGAGAGCGAGATATTTGTTAGTATATTCTAAATTCTATTGGAAAGGAATGCTGGGGATTGATTTTACTTTGAAATAAAACCAGAGAATTGGAATATGGTGCTATTGATGATTCAGTCAATATTTCTTTAGACACCTGCCTTGGCTGCATACTATTTATCGGTTGCACACTAGACTTTCTTAGTAGCATTTGAAATTTACCTGTGATCAGAATTATTGATTCCAGAATCTAGCAGTTAGGTCAGGTACTCAACCGTGAAGAAGAATTAACATACTCACAATCAGAGTTTTATTGATATGTCTATTGTCCAAGCTTTTCATTCACTGGGCTACATTTATTAGACACCTGGATATTCTTTTTGCTAAAGGAGTTCATAGTTTAGGGTTGCAGACAAAACAAGTGAATGAGAAGCACCTGCTTGCTGGGTTGCTGGGTTAGCGAAGTAGGGTAATGCAAGAACAGTGGAATGATAATTATGGGTCTGACTTCTTAGTTACCCTGTGGTGGACACTGCCAGTTTCTTCTGTGCCACTGAGAAACATACTGGTTGGGTAGGTTACTGTGATGTCTGCCAATTGGTATCTGTTTGGGCTAAGCACACTCCTGTTTCACTGCTAAAGCCTCTAGCATGGTGCCCCTCCTGCATTGGCCATGATAGCCATGCTTGCAAGCTTCTCACCTGCCACCTTCTTCTGCATCAGAACCAGCCAAGTGATGTTACTGATGAGCTGCTGCTAGGATGTGGCCTTTACCAATTCTTTGGTAATGGTTGGTATTTTCAGCACTTTTTTTTTTATTCCAGATCATAAAAGAAAGATATAAAACATAAACAAATATAACCTGCTCCATATGAACATAAATCTTTTGCTTAAGGTTTAAAGATTATTTAAATTAATTAAATTAAATTAATTAAATCAATAATTCTGATCACAGGTAAATTTCAAATGCTACTAAGAAAGTCTAGTGTACAACCTATAATTAGTATGCAGCCAAGATGGGTATCTATAGAAATAATGACTGAACCATCAATAGCACCATATTCCAATACTCAGGTTTTATTTCAAAGTAAAGTCAATCCCCAGCATTCCTTTCCAATATAATTTAGAACATAAATCTTAATCCCAGGAACTGAGAAAGCAAAGGACTGCTCACTTTTGGTCTTTCTAGGACAATGACCTCATCATCTTTCTAGAGTCGGTGAAGGATTGGGACATACAGCCTAACCACCTCCACAGTAGCAGGTAGATATAAAGGGTTGGACAGGAGGCTTCCTTAGCAATAGTTGAAATCTATATTACTGACACCATGACCAAATCAGGAGCTTGTTTGATGTGTTGGAAAGAATAGGGAAGAAAAAAGTTGATTCCAGCAGACTTAAGATAACTGTGCTGCAGTTTTCCTTCCAACAATGAGCATGTGTTTATACCTCCTGCCATCATTCAAAAAACAATTTTGAGCAATAACATTTGTCAAGCATTATGCTAGATAGAAGCTGATGCTGTTCATTTGCTTATTCAACAAATAAATACCTGTTGGATAAATTATGAAAGTGGCACAGTCACTGCCTACTGTGAACGTAATGTAAACTTCCATCAGGAAGGAAACTCCCATCACTCATGATCTGCACAGATCTCTTTTCACAGTTTTTGAGTCATATGTGGACCCACATACATTTATTGAGCTTCACTGAAGACGACATTTGCTCATTGGGCAGTATGATTCTCAGGCAAAGTTTCTCACACACACCTTTCATTAAGCAATTTCTCTTTCCTTCAAATTCTGATGGAATCTAGACTTTCTGGAATCATGGAGGCTGGTCAAAACCCCTAAACTATTGCCCTGAAATAATCTTTAAACCTTAAGCCAAAAATATCTCTTGAAGTCTTCTTTAAGTCAATAATAGTTTAGTTTAACTAGTAAAGACTATCTGCCTTGACCATACTGCTTCTTTAAGATCTGTTTATATGGGACCAAACAACAGCAACTCAAAACATTAGATAAGGAACTTAGGAGGCAGTGAGTTTATGTTAATGGGTGAGGAATAATTTAGAAAAGGAGGTAAGAATGGTTGCATGACTTGAAGAATATACTCAGTATCACTGAACTGTACATGCAGAAATTGTTGAATGGGTGTATGTTCTGCTTTTATATTCTCAACAACAAAAATAAAATAAAAACAAGAACAAAAAAATTCTCTTCAGTCATTTTATCGTCTCCTCAAATTTCCCCACTTAAGGCAGCTATTCAAAATCTCTCCCATCAGTCAGGCCATACATGTAGTGTTGATTCAGTGTCCCATTTGTCACAGAAGATGACTATATCATTGGAAAATAATAAGATAAACTAGTTAGATGATGTCTTCATCCTCTAGTGCTGCTATAACAGAAATACCACAAGATGATGGATTAATAAACTGCAATTTATTCTCTTACAGTTTAAGGGGCTAGAAGTCCAAAGTCAGAGTGCTGGTGAAATTATAGGGGCTGGAATGAAGGTCCCTTGACCTTGGACTTCAGCTCTGCCTCTTATTCCAGGCCCACAGGAGCTACAGACATCTTCTAACTCAGACAGCTGCTGGCTGCTGACGCTGACAAATCTAAGGTGAGCAGATAAAATGGTGCAATCCTAAAATCAGTAGGTAACACAACAGACTACTGGTTCAAGTCCAGGAACTGGAGATGAAGATTCAGCCAAATGCAGGATCCAGATGTGCCAAAAAGCTAGCGACCTTTCCCAAAGCTCTTTCATATATACTGGAAGCAGGCCACATTCTGAAGATAACTCCCCTTCTGCTCAATAACATCTCACAGCTGATACCCCATGGAGTTGATTATACCACATCCAATCTCATCATAGGGAATAACTACACCCACCTGCCACACCATTCAAAGTCATGGTCAGCTAAGTTGACACACAACCTTAACTACTGCAGATTATTTGTCCAGAAACAAGAAAACCAAGAGGATACCTATTCGAGAATTCACTCATCCCCTTAAAATAGCTCCATGCAGTGCTGATTTGTGTTTGAGCATTTGTCAGAATGGGAGAAAGTGTGCTGCAAGAACAAACAATCACCAAATGTCAGTGGCTTAACTGAATTGAAGGTGAGTACTTGACAGCATCTAACAACACAACAACAACTAATCACTAAACTATAATTATCATAGTTAATTTAAAAAAAAAATCAAGAAAAAACAACAATAACAGAATAAGAATTATCAAAAGGGAAAGCTGCTAAGATTACCAAGACAAGGTGTGCATTTACTTTTGCTTAAAGTCATGAAAACAGGAGAAGTTCTTTCTAGGTTCTCAGTAAGCCATTCACCTTCCTGCTGTTAGAATGGCAGATTCTTTGTGTGCCTGTTACTTTTTTATTTACATTTGTATCTAAAGTTTACAGTCCAGGAGATTAATAAAGCAAAGCTTTTGTTGCAAACCTGAATATTAATCCCAGTTCTGCTGTTCCCACAACCCAGGGTGATTTGGAAGAGCCCTTGTCTCCATCTCCAGTTTTGTCTGTCTTCACCCCACAACAACACCGCTTTGGCCATATTTTAATGATTAGAAGTGAGTCACTACCCCAGCCATATGGCTTCCCGATCACATAGTGCTGAAAATGTCTTATGTACATTCTTAGTATTTTCTTTCTGCCACAGAACTTCTCTAATGCCTCTCTGCAGCACTTCACTCAACATATGTAGCTCAGAAGTGCAGTGGAGGTAACACCTCCAGGGGCAAGTGTCAATCACTGGGAGATGGGAGCCGATGCATAAATGCTCCCACCTCTTGTTCCTTGGCATTCATATAATCCTTTGGAGGTCTTGGTGCCTTTGAGCTCCTGTTGCCCACATAGCAACCTTGATGATGAGCCCTCATATTGACTTTTCCCTCTTCCCTGTCTCACTTTCCCTGTCCTAAACAGCCTCTGCTTCCTGTTTAAGGGGGGAGAAACATCTCTGTTGCTGTCAAAAGGACAGAGTAGAACTGCCTCCACAGAGTTTCCAAGGATGTAGGTAATCTTTAAGGAAGCAGACTGCCACAGCTTTTTCCCGTGGAGTGGCTGATGTATCCGAATTGCCAAACTTTTGGTGAGCGGCCAAGTGCTGAATGCTTCACCACCTAAATAAACTATATCCACACAAGTCCCTGAGTATTATAGCAAACCAAACCAAACCAAGCCAAACCAAGCCAACTCACTGCCATTGAGTCGGATCTGGCTCACAGCGACCCCTTCTTGAGTTCCTGAGGCAGTATCACTCTGGAAGTAGATTGCCCAATCTTCTTTCCGAGAAGTGGATTTGAATCACCAGCCTTCTGGTTAGCAGTCAAATGCCTTAAGCACTATGCTACCAGAGCTTCTATATAAAACACTCATGTACCCAAGAATCTAGCATCCTTTCATTCCAGTCCCTCCTTTTCATGTAACCTCATTGTTATGGTCACAAGTTGAAGATGGCCCTTTTTTAGGGTACCTCAACTCAGGCCACTACTTTTGAAAAATATCACCCCACCTTGTTAATGAATGCATGAATGCCTATATATTTAGTTGAGCAAACATACTTACCCTTATTATCAAACTGCCTTAATTAGGAAAAAGATTGTATTTTATTCTTTGCATTTATCCCAGTGCCTATCCATGTTATGATTTAAGTACGTGTTTTTGAATGAATGAACAAATGACAGTGGGATGGTTTTAATTCCAGGTGATCCTACAAACTCTATGTAGGCCATATCATAGGTATGTAGGACAGTTTATTTCCAAATATTTTATAGAACACAGCTATTCTAGTGTCTTTGCGTAATTGTTCACTAAATTTAGCCTGGAGAACTCTAACAACGAAACCCAGGATTTCTCTGATTTCCAAGTCCCTGGTGGGGTTAATGCCTATAGGACACTAATTCAGACATCTGAAATATTTTCTTTCCAGGAGTATGAAGAGGAAAATTGAATACAAGTTTCTGTGAATACAAGACTCAGATTGACAGGTTATCATAGAATTTCATTCCTATAGACACACGGCAATCCATAGCATGAAAGCCACAGAATTCATAATTACCATTGGTTGATAAACTTTATAAAGTGGCATATTTTGGGAAGAAGAGAAGTGGTATCTGTGATGGAAGTTTCAAGAAGATCCCCTAATATATTTCATTTTTCAAGTGTCATTCCTTGTTTGAGAGTGCCTTTCAAGCTTTTCCTGTACCTCAGGGAAGGTCTAGATGTCATTTCATTTGAATCAAAAGTATATTTCTTGGCATTTCTTAGGAGATCTATGGATAGAACTTCCCTCACCTTGGAGGAAAATCCTTAAACAGTTCTATGAGTTCCTATTGGGTTGTAAGCTTCTTCTCAGAATAGCTTCTTTTATTAATTTTATTCATTATTAACATTATGGCAGATTGCCATATGGTGAAACCAAGAGCCTAGACAATGGGGTCAGGAGCCATAGAAACAATTACCAGCAAATAGAACTGAGTCCTAATTAAGGAAGCGGCAACATGGACTCAGGTGGGTTTCAGAACTGTTAAGGACTGGTAATTGCTGTGTACTTTCTTGTCTACCTCCTGTTTGAATGGGAGTGTCCACAGTGCTTATCTTACGCTTGCTTGACCATTACATGTTGGGTATGTGGAGGAAAGGCAAATTGTCTCACTATTTCCTCAGTTTAAAAATGACATTCAAGTAGTTGTATCCACAAAACTGTACCCGGGGAACCACATCCACACCTGGATCTGATGACAAGTTCTTGGACTTCAAATGTGAGTTTGATGCCATAATGGGGTGAGACTTTTGGGAGATTATGGAATAGAAAGAATACATTTTGCATTTATAAAGAATGCAAATTTTTATGGCCAGATGATTGGCTGGAAGATTATGTTTTCCAAAGATGGCCATAACACTGTCCTCCAACCCAGATGATCTTCTAGAATGTTTTCATTTTCATATCAAGGGAGTGGGGAAAAGTCTAGTTCCCATACTTTGAATCTGGAAAGACTTTTGGCTGACTTCTAATCAACAGAATGTGGCAGAAGTGATGCCATGTGAATTCAAGGCTAGGTCATAAAACGTAATTCAACTTCTAGCTTGTAAACTGGAACCCTCACACATAGAAACCTGAGTCACTAAGTAAGAAATACAACTACCCGGAGGCCACCATGCTCGGAAGAAGCCCACCACATGGAGGGGCCATGCATTGGTGCTCCCATTGCTAGTCCCAGCTCATACATGCCACATGCCAGTGGAGATGACTTCAGATGACTTTGCACCCAGCCACTGAATTACCACCAGCCACTGGGTCCTCCCAACAGAGGTTGAACATTGAAAGAAGAAAAGAACTATCCTCTGTGGCCTTCCTAAATCCCACACCTGCAGAATCTGAGCATAATGAAGTGGTTGTTTTAAACCAGTACATTTCAAGCTAATTTGTTAAGCAGCAGAAGTAAATTAAAAAAATCATTAATCCATTGAAGATACTCATTTAGATTTCATTGGAGAAAAGTTACTGTCTGCATAGTGAGGGCACAACTCTTATTCTGGCAGGTAAACTTTATGTCTCAGAGTCTCTTTTCAAAATATTTTGGCTTTTTCTTTTTCTGTTAGATGTATTCAAGGACAAAAATGTCTTGCATTTTTAGGGTACTCGTTGCATAATATGACCTTCTGATTCATTTGTACAAAAGTGCACCATTCTCCTGGCGTGATATTTTGAACTACTGCTTTATACTTCTTGCCAACATCTACTCCACTGGCATGGTCTTGGTCAGAATGTAAGAAGATTCTTCCTGAGAGTACTAGAAGTGACCCAGCATTGATATAAAAGAGCAGCAGAGCTGAGCAAGCTCATCAGGTAAGTAAGAGGACAAGCTGTCAAATACCAAAGTAATGGAATATATAACAGGGTCTTTCATCCCTCCTTACCACTGAACGTGGTATCCATCGAGGATCAGTATCCTCCAACTGTCACATCACTGCATGTAATATCTGTGTCCTAAAGCAACTTATTCTCTTAACTTATTCTTTATTCCAGTCTCTGCTTCACTCTTAATTTATTATTGTGACCACAAATTGAAAGGGAGACTAATGGAGGAACAAGTCTGCTGTTTAAACCACAACCCTGATTCTGGAATCCACAAACAGAAAATCTGAGATATAGATAAGTAAAGATTTAGATACCAAAACACAAAGCCACACTCACAAATCCAGGTCATCTAATATCTTGTCAGTATTTAATTAAAGAAGAAGAAAGCAGGTATTTATTTAGACACAAATAGGTTAATTTTAAGCCACAGGGAAATAAAACAAGATGGAAGAAGTTATACTATGGAGGAAAATAAAGCAAGGAGGAAGGTGAACTTTTATTAAATGCTGACCTAGTACCAAAAACATCACTGACATTATTCATTAATCTATATAACAAATATGTATAGTTCATGCAGTAATTCACTCAGTATCCACAGGATTTGAACTCAGATCTATACACTTCAAAATTCATGCTTTTTCTCTTATGCCACAGTGTTGAAGGAAGAAAAGTATATAACTAGGAGATAAGAAAGAGGACGGTGAGAGAGACTACTGCAGAAAAATCACCTAGCTCAATATACCCTAACTTTTCTAAACAGGAACTTCGTGATTCACATTGTTTTAGCCAGCATATTTTTTCAATACACTTTTTACAGATTAAGATTTTATAGGTTATATGTGTTTTATGGGAGCTCTGGTAGCGTAGTGGCTAAGGCACTTGACTGCTAACCAGAGGCTGGAGGTTCAAACCCACCAGCCACTCCCCGGAAGGAAGATGGGGCAATCTACTTCCATAGTGATACTGCCCTGGAAACCCAAGGAGGGGTCGCTATGGGTTGGGTCTGACTCAATGGCACATAACAACAACAACATGTGTTTTATAAGACACAATGCTACTTTTAGACACAATAGCCTAATTATGAAAGTTGGAAATTCAAATTATCAGTGTTCCCATATCAAGAAATGTAGTATATGAATAATTATTGCTGTTGTTGTTTGGTTCTGTCAAGTTGGCTCAGACTCATTTGACACTATGTACAATGGAATGAAACACTACCCAGTCGTGCACCATCCTCACAATCCTTGCTATATTTGAGCCCATCGTTACAGCCACTGTGTCAATACTTGCTGTTGACAGTCTTCCCCTTTTTCACTGACCTTCCACTTTACCAAGTATGACTCCTTCTCCAGGGAATGGTCCCTTCTGACAACATAACCAAAGTAGGTGAGAAGTCTGGCCATTCTCACTTCCAGGGAGCCTTCCACCTGGACTTCTTCCAGGACAGATTTGCTCATTCTTCTGGTACTTTCAGTATTCTTCACCAACACCACCACTCAAAAGCATCAACTCTTTTTCAGTCTCCCTTGTTCAAAAAGTAGACATGGGATAAATTCTGGTTGAATTTAATGGAAATGATTTTCTCGATATCTTATTTAACCAATCAACCCACTGCCATCAAGTCAATTCTGACTTATAACTCCCCCATTGGGTTTTCAAGGTGGTAAATTCTTTATGGAAGCAGATTGGCCCATCTTCTTTCCATGGAGCAGCTGGTGGATTTGAACCTCCAACCTTCTGGTTAGCAGTCAAATGCCTTAGGCTCTATGCCACCAGAGCTCCTTAGCCAATCAAAGGTAAACATTTTATGTGAATTGAATATTCACAGAATGTAATTGAAACATTGTTTTCTAGTTAATTTCACAATGTTTTCCAAGATAACTCTCAGGCTATTCTTTAAACTGTTACTATTAATTTTGAGAAGATGTGTAGTTACATTTTTTAAAGTCATTATTTAATGATATACATTGAAATTTTTATGGATGAAATGATTTTATGTTTCAAATTTCCTTCAAAATAATCTGAGGGAATAGATGAAAATATGATTGGCCATCAGTTGATAGTTGACAAACTGGGTGATTAATACATAGGATATGTTCAGTAGTGTATTTTCTCTAATTTTGTGCATGTTTTAACTTTCCAAATAAAAACTTTTAGAATCTGAAGTAATACTGAAAAAAGTTTTCTTTCTTTGTTTTTTTGCTTCTTCCTCTAAATGGTGAAAAAGTAGTCACCATGTTTGGGCACAAGCTTTCTCTCCAAGGAGATATTAAACAGATTCTTCAACGTCTCTTGAACTTCATCCTTATTCAGGGTCTTAAACTCTACCAAATCCATATTATCCTTATAATTGAATCTTCGAGAGGCAAGGGTGAAGCCTACTAAACAGTGAACTCCTTCCAGTGTCTGCAAGGAACAACAAGATATGCTTGTAAACAAAGATATTGGAGATGTCTGAAGATATGTATTCACGGACTCAAAATCTTCAATTGTTCGAGGCTCAAGTGTAAAACAGTATATTTTGCAGTATTTATTCTTTTCCAGGAGATCAGAATTAATAAATTCTTGGTTTGGAATGTACTGCTGTCTTCTGATTTGATCCAAGTACCACATTCCTCCCTCTTCTCTCAAGTGGAAGATACAGGGTATCTGAGGCTGATCCTTCCCAGAAATTAGCTCCAGAGGCTGCCATATCTGATAGGAGCATCCAAACCCAGCATCCACGATGTATTTCCTGCCATCGATGGTCACTTGTAACAGGAGGTGACTCATACTTCTGCTATATCTGTCAGCTGGAGGGCTGTAAACATAACCTCCCAATATTATGGTCTGAAAGCCCATTGTGGTCAGAACCCAGTACAGGAGTTGATTGACCTGGAGACACCACCCACCTCATTTCCTCCTCACAACTTGATCAAAAATGGGCTCTAAACCCAACTCCATTGGTTCTCCACAATGGATGTTAAGGTTCTCAAAGGGAATGGCTCGGATCTGGTGTTGAAGGATGTTAGTTAATGTTTCCAAGTCCAATTTCCTCCTAGAGTCTGTATACCCGATTCTTTCAAAATATGCTTCAATGTCCATGATTCCCTACAGCAAGAAAACAAAAACAAATGAAATTACTTTTGCATTTGGATTTTCTTGAATAGTCTATTACAGCTGTAAAACCAAACCATATCCAATGCCATCGTGTCGCTTCTGACTCCTAGTGACTCCAAAGGACAAAGTAGAACTGCCCCCATAGGATTTCCAAGGCTGTAAACCTTTACTAACGCAGACTGCTTCTTATGTCTCCCATGGAGCAGTTAGTGGGTTTGAATTGCCAGCCTTATGGGTAGCAGCCAAATGCTTTAACCACTACACTAGCAGAGCTCCTTATTACAGCTATAATGTGTTTTAAATATTTAATTAGAGATATTATAAACATCTGTAGTAATAATTAATTTGTTTAGTGATTTCAGGAATTACTTTAATTTGCATAAGTCACACAATAGTGTCAGTAACTTTGTAAGCAAAATACTGTCATTTCCTCGAAATTTTCAGAGTAAGTAAATGGCAATCCTGGTTAGCCAAGTGATAAACCATTTGTGTATTATTTTCATGGTAATGAATAAAATGAGGTTCCTATTGGTATCAAATAAAATAGGACTATAAACAGTCCTAATACAAACAAAATTATAGAGTAAGTACATGGTATCCATAGTACTTAACACACTGTTTCCCTTTTACCTGTGCCATCCCCATTAAAAATCCTGATTTATATCCATTCACCCATTAGCTATGTATGTTCTAATGATCTAGTGCTTGTTTGCTCTCAAAATCTTGTATTCTGTACTGGTGTGGGTACACCTACATTCACATAGTGAATGAGTTAGTAAATTGAACAACCAATTTGTTAGAATTGTGCAGATAATTCAAATAGAGAATGGATATGGGAAATGTACAAAAAATTCAATATCAAAAAAGATAGCCAAGAGAATACCACTAAAATCTTTAAGATGTGAAAGAATGAGCCATGTAGTTATCTGTGCAAACACTGTTCCAGGTGGAACAGAAAGTAAAAAGGTTCTAAGTTGGAACCCACCTACAGTATTCAAGGACCATCTAGGAAGCCAAGGAGATTGGAAGAGAGTATGGGAGACAGAGTGGATTGGAATGAATTCAGATAGCCTTATAGCCAGTTCCACTATTGGGCCTTTATCCTGAGTGAGACGAGAAATGATTGTGAGACAGAGGAGGAGAGAGTTGCTATTTGAGCAAAGTGCGACATAATTGAACTGGCTTTTGGGCTACTGTATGGAAGATGGACTATATATATTAGGCTCTATGGTCACAGTAAGACCAATTCCATGCACATATGCTATGCAACCAACGTGTGGCTCATGGATGGTATGTGACCCAAGTCAGATCACTGAGCCTCTTTTGAGGGACTTTTGCTGAAACAGGTGGGAAGCAGACAAGATGGTAGGATATTAGCCAAAAGCTACTAGAGAAAACCTGCTTCAAAATAAAATCAATATTCTGTCAATTTGAGGGATGAAAGACAGAGATGGAAGGAGGAGAGAAAGACTTAGATCAACCCTAAAGCTATCTGTTGACTTTCCAGTAATGTAAGGGGAAAAAACATCTCTTTTAGATTAGTCTTCTGTCACTTGCTACCAAAGAATCCTAATCTAGTGTGGATACTAGGCACAGTGGTGCACAGACATCAAGACCTGCCTGTTAATAATGTGGCCTGGCCTAAGGTGACATGATACAAAGCACCCTGTCTCTGATGTTAAGGTGATAAAATAAGTACTTCTGTTGTAACTCTTCATGCCATTTCTTTCAGATTCTCCTATTTCTCCTTTTTGACCCTGTTAGCCATCTGTCCCTGGAGGCTTTTGTGTTGCTGTGATGCTGAACAGGTTTCAGTGGAGCTTCCAGATTAAGATAGACTAGGAAGAAAGACCTGTTTCCAAAAAACAACCAATGAAAACTCTGTGCATCATCATGTTATAGTCTGATTCCATTGTGCATGAGGTCACCATGAGCTGGATGCCAACTCCATGGCATGTAACAACAACATCCTTCCCATACTGTCAATGTTCCCAATGTTCTCTATTGTTATGTCTGCAACATTATTTCTCTTAAATCTAACTGGTTCATTTCATTTCTTCTCATCTTGTCTTGTGCCATCATACTTTCTCAAAATCTATGGCAGCTCTAAAACTCTACGGTGTAGACCCAGAGAGAACAACTGGAATTTTGCCATACTACACTTAATCCTCTCTGGATGTGAGAGTCAATGTCAATCCTGAGTAAAGGTGAAGTGAGAGGTGAAGGTGACACTAAAAGAAATCACATGGATTACACATGCCTTGATATTTGAGTCTTAGATCATCATTCTTTTTATTGGGAAGTACTTTATATTTCTGTTTAAATTATATACTACAATTTATTGACTCGTCATTTACTAACTACAAATCTATACATCTTAAAATTTGTTGACTTGGATTTTACTAACTACAAATCTATTCAAAAGAAGCTCTTTTCTATGAGGAAACTGAATGCAAACAACATGTTGTAGCCAGCCACATTATATGTGATTATTCCACAACTGTGGAGCCCTGGTGGCACAGTGGTTAAGTGCTCACCTGCTAATGGAAAGGTCATCAATTCAAACTCATCAGCTGCTCTGTGGGAGAAAGATGTGGCAGTCAGCTTCCATAAAGATTTATAGCCTTACAAACCCTATGGGGCAGTTCTATCCTGTGCTACAGGGTTGCTATGAGTTGGAATAGACTCAATGCAGTGTTTTGTTTTTTTTTTTTAATTCTATGACTACACACATAAAGGGCTGTGTATTGCTAAAGTGGTCATTCAAAGTAAAATGTGGAGGCTCCTAGAAAATAGTTGCCATGAATTTAGCTACTTAAAAAACCTCAAACATTCCCAGTTACAGATACTGACATCATCATCGTGTTATAATACACCCTTTCCTTTCTGCTTGATCTTAAATATAAGAGACAGAGTGAACATACTTAGGGAGGCTACTGAGAGCCCTTAGAAAGGAACTTAATACCATTCTAAGTAGATTGGAAGTAGGATAACTTTCATTTTTAATTACAAAAACTTTGATTCTCTCCCCTTTCAACCTTCTAGAAATAACAGAAAGACAGTCTGGTAGTTAATTTGTGTGTCAACTTGGCTGGCCCATGGTTTTGAGTGGCTTGGCAGCTGGATATGCTTATTCTTCATGATGAGATTGGATGTGCTGTAATCAACTCCATGGTGGAATCTTCTGTGAATGGCTAATTATTTGCCTTTGAGGTGTGGTAGGCTTCCAGTATATATGCAGAAGCTTGGAGAAAGGTCTTGAGCTTTTTGGCACATTTTGATCTTGCTTTTGGCTGAATCTTCATCTCCCGTTCCTAGACTTCAACATGTGGGCTGCTGTGTTGCCTACCAATCTTGGAATTGTGACATTTAACCTGTTGATCTTGGGTTCATCAGCCTCAGCAGCCAGTAGCTGCATGAGTAACAAGAAGCCTCTAGCTTGCTTCAGTGCCCTTGAACAAGAGGCAGAGCTGAAACCAAGGTTGAGGGGCCTTTACCCAGCCCCTAGAGTAGGGACTCTGAATTCAGACTGCTAGCCTCCTAAACTGTAAGAGAATAAATTCTTGTTTGTTAAAGCTATCCATTAGTGGTATTTCTGTAATAGCAAGCACTGGAGAAACAAGACAAATAGCTAAGAAGATAACACAATCTTTCTGAAAAACAAAAGAGGTAGTTCTTAGTGGACCATAGATTGTGAGGATTACCTAAAAATCAAAGCATAACGGAATGGACTAAAGAGTAAAGTGGCCATCTGGACTGCACAAGAGAAAATATAGAAAGAACAACTACAGTAGATGAGAATAATATTGATAGGGCACTAAGCCTGAAGGTTGTGAAAACCAACAGAAGGGGCCTCAAAGCAAACATGCTCATGATTAGCTGTTAAGGGAACAGCAAGTAGAACTGATACTGTTTTATGCCCCTGACCCCTACCACTGCACGTACAGCACACACCAAAGACCAGTATGTAGTGACAACACTGGATGTTTTTCTAAGTGAAAACTGTAATTGGAGATATTTATGGCACTATAAAAAAGGCAATGGCCTGAAAAGTTTGTCCCACCAGGGAGGACAGTGGAGAAACACGGGCAGAAGGTCAGCCATCAGGTTTTCTCCTTCTGACCAATTTCCCCTAACCTCCACTGAAAGGAGTGAGGAGACCAAGTCCAGACCCTGCTGGACATCTCATTAGGAACACTAGGATCTGGAAATGAATAAAAAAGTACAGAAAGAGGTACAAAGTATGAATATGATAAAAACATAGTATACAGATATGGCATGAGATGGAGGTAAGAAGAAAATGACATAGCATGTAAAAGGTAGAAAAAAATTAGACAATCAGTTCAAGAAAAAAATTTGAAAAGTACTAGAAACAAATTCTTCATGGGTACTTGGAGCTTAAAAAAAAGGGAAGAACCCACTGCCATCTGGTTGATTCCAACACATAGTGACCCCTATTGGGTTTCCAAGACTGTAAATCTTTATGTGAGTAGATTGCCTCATCTTCCTCCCATGGAGCAGTTGGTGGGTTTGAAACACCCACCTTTTGGTTAGCAGTCAAATGCCTTACCCACTACACCACCAGACTTCCTTACTTGGCACTATGTTGTTGTTGTTGTTATGTGCCGTTGAGTCAGCCCCGACTCATAGCAACCCCTCCTTGGGTTTCCAAGGCAGTATCACTACGGAAGTAGATTGCCCCATCTTCCTTCCAAGGAGTGGCTAGTGGGTTTGAACCGCCAGCCTTCTGATTAGCAGTCAAGTGCCTTAGGCACTACGCTACCAGAGCTCCCGCTTGGCACTATAGAACACTGAAAATGGACACAATAGCAAGAGAGCTAAAAAATAATATGATAAAATGATGCAGTGTTGTGGAAAGAAAGACTTCTTATCTGAAGAAACATTAAAATCATAAATAGAAGTACACATAATTCATTATAAACAGTAAAGAGCTGAATACATACTGTAAAAATATCAAATTATTTCTATAGAACAAGAGCTTGATACAGTAAGTAGTAGAGAAAAAAGATAAAGTCATTTAAATAGCCAAAGAGAAGCTGATACAGGAAGCAATCAAAGGCAATACAATAAAAGAAAATTGGTGCTTCAGAAAAGAGAACACAATATGTGTAACAGAAAACATTCACAAGAAATAGCCAACATTGAATCTTAAAATCAAGAGGAATCAGATTCTAGGAAAATACGTTCAAGGATGCATATCACAGGAACATATTCAGGTAAAATTATTGAAACATATAGGCAGACATGGAAATGGAAGAAATTAAAAGGTCAAAGGGCTGAACAGAAGATTTCAAAGAGCAGCTCGAGTAGACAAAGCCAATTACTATAATGAAATGTGCAAA
>NW_006921611.1:17037752-17045776 GCF_000298275.1 Orycteropus afer afer
CTACTTCCGTAGTGATACTGCCTCGGAAACCCAAGGAGGGGTCGCTATGAGTCGGGGCCGACTCGACGGCACATAACAACAACAACAACAAGCAAAGTCTTCAGTCAATGACTTACTGGTGGGAAATTAGGAAAGTCCAGCTGCCTTGCCGTAAGTCCGAACAAACGCTGGGTGAAATTCACATCCAGACTGAAGTGACACTGAGCTGGATCCCATACTTGCTTGGTTTCTTCCCTTTCCAATCCCATTCTCCCAACTCTTTTATGGATTCTCCCAGGAGAACTTTCTGAAGAAGTCACCTGCACAGGAGTCTCACGGTCTGTTTCGGGGGATCCTGACTTAAGACACATGGGTGCTTCATTTTGGAAAGTGGGGTGAAATGAAGGTAGACAGGATGAGGCTGACTCTCAGGACTTCGAAGTTCAGTGTCTTTTTCTCTAGTGCTGTTATAACAAATACACAAGTAGATGGCTTTAACAAACAGGAATCTATTCTATTACAGTTTAGGAGGTTAGAAGTCCAAATTCAGAGTGCTAGCTCTAGGGGCTGGGTGATGGCCCCTCAACATTGGGCTTCAGCTCTGCCTCTTGTTCTAGGTCCACTGGAGCTAGAAGCATCTTCTAACTCAGGCAGCTCCAGGCTGCTGTGGCTGATGAACCCAAAGTTGGAAGGTAAAATGGCATAATCCCAAGATCAACAGGCAACACAGCAGGGCACTGGTTAAAATCTAGGAACAATTTCTAGATCGACAGGTAACATGGCAGGCCACTAGTTTATGTCCAGGAACTGGAGATGAAGACTTGGCCAAATGTAGGATACAGAATGTGTCAAAAATTTTGAGACCTTTCTCAAAGCTTCTCTATATATACTGGAAGCAGGGCATACCCCGAAGGCAACTTCTTTTTCACTGGTTAGGTATTCACAGCAGAGTCCACCCTGGAGGTGATTACAGTCTCATCATGGGGAATAACTACATACAGTTTCCAAGCCACTCAAAACCATGGTCCAGCCAAGATGACACACAACCTTAACTACCACAGTTAGGTAAAAGACTCGCCCTTTTCTGTAGATATAAGGGATACTTGTTGTTTTGTTGAATGGTCAGTATTCCATAGTTGGCCTGACTGTTGTGATTTATCCCTAAGTGACATGATATTCAAATACAAATCACCTAGTTGGATAATCCTGTGGATAGCAGAAATGCTTGTCCAGTTCCTAGTCTGTGGGAATCTTTCATCATTTTTGTTGTTGTTGTTGTTAAAGAAACACTCACTTTTTTCCCCAAAGGAAATCTTAAGAAAGAGCACAATATGGAAGTACTAAAGGTAGATTGATACAATCATGTGAGTTCTGAGATGCTGTCATCACACTTCAGGGCTAAAAGTAGCATAAATATAATTTTGGAACTAAGGTGAAGTCTTCTACTTTCCTGTCTGCATCTGTGGCATTACTAAACAGGGGGGAAAAAAATGGAGGCAAAATTCACCTAACATTAGCCATTTTTAAGTGAACAATTTAGTGACATTTATTAAATTCACAGTGTTGTACAAGCACTCTCTCTATTTAATTCTAAAACATTTTCATCATACTAAAATAAAGCCTCGTACTCATTAAGCAATTAGTCCCCATTACCTCTTGCTTCCAGTCCCGTGAAAACATCAATCATTTTTTTGCCTCTATGGCTTTTCTTATTCTGGATATTTCATATAATTGTAATCTTACAATATGTGACATTTTATGCCTGGTTTCTTTCACTTATCATAATGTTTTTGAGGTTCATCCATGTTGTAGCATATATCAGTGCTTCATTCCTTATATGGCTGAATAACATTCCATTGTATTCATATATGGCATTTTGATTATCCATTCATCTGCTGATTGACATTTAGGTTGTTTCATCTGCTGATTGACATTTAGGTTGTTATGGATTGAATTATGTAACCCCAAAATATGTGTCAACTTGGCTAAGCCAGGATTCTCAGTATTAAAACATTATCCTCCATTATGTGATTCGATGTAATTATCCTATGTGTTGTAAATCCTCATCTCTATGATGTTAATGAGAGCTCTGGTGGCCTAAGGCATTTGATTGCTAACCAGAAGGCTGGCAATTCAAACCCACCAGCCACTCCTCAGAAGGAAAGTTGGGCAATCTACGTCCATAGTGATGTTGTTGTTTTGTGCCATCGAGTTGGACCCAACTCATAGCGACCCCTCCTTGGGTTTCTGAGGCAGTATCACTATGGAAGTAGATTGCCCCATCTGCCTTGAAAACCCAAGGAGGGGTCACTATGAGTTGGATCCCACTAGATGGCAGGTCATTTGTTTTTTGTTCTTTTTTATGATGTTAATGAAACAAGATTAGAGGCAGTTATGTTACTGAGGCAGAACTCGATCTACAGGATTAAATTTTATCTTGAGTTAATTGCTTTGGAGATATAAAAGGATTAAACATGGCAGCAGAGATCAGCTCTACTGCTACCAAGAAAGAAGAGTCAGATGTGGAGCATGTCCTTTGGACCAAGGGTCCCTGCACTGGGAACTTCCTAGGCTCAAGGGAAGACTGATACTAAGATACATGGAGATATCCAAGAAATATTAGGCTTACAGATGTTGAAAAGAGACAAGGACTTTCCTTCTAAACTGTGAGCCAACAGAGAGAGCGAGCCTCTCCCTGGAACTGATGCCCTGAATTTGGACTTCTAGCCTCCTAAACTATTGTTGTTGTTATGTGCCGTTGAGTCAGATCCAACTCATAGCGACCCCTCCTTGGGTTTTTGAGGCAGTATCACTGAAGTAGATTGCCCCATCTTCTTTCTGAGGAGTGGCTGGTGGGTTTGAACTGCCAGCCTTCTGGTAACAGTCAAGTGCCTTAGGCACTATGCTACCACAGCTCCCTCCTAAACTATAAGAAAATAAATTTCTGTTAGTTAAAGCCATCCATTTATGACATTTCTGTTAGAGCTGTTGTTGTTTTTGTTGTTGTTAGATGCTGTCAAGTTATCTCTGACTCATAGAGGCCCTATGCACAGCAGAACAAAACACTGCCTGGTCTTGTGCCAGCCTCACAATCCTTGCTATACCTGAGCCCATCGTTGCAACCACTGTGTCTATCCATCTCATTGAGGCCCTTCCCTGTATTCAGTGAGCCTCCACTTTACCAAGCATGATATCTTTTTTCCAGGGAATGGTTCCTTCTGACAACATGACCAAAGTAGATGAGACAAAGTCTGGCCATTCTCGCTTCCAATGAGATTTTGCACTTCTTCCAGGAGAGATTTGTTAATCCATTTAGCAGACCATGGTGCTCTTAGCATTATTCTCCAAAACCACAACTCAAAAGCATCAACTCTTCTTTAGTCTTCCTTATTCATTGTCCAGCTCTCACATGCATAAGAGGCGATTGAAAATACCATGGCTTGGGTTAGTTGCACCTTAGTATTCAAGGAGACATCTTTATTCTTCATCACTTGAAATAGGTCTTTTGCAGCCAATTTGCCCAATGCAAAACATCTTTTGATGTCTTGACTGCTGCTTCCATTGGTGCTGATTGTAGAACCAAGTAATATAAAATCTTGACAACTTCAATCTTTTCTCCATCCACCGTGAACTGTTTAGTGGACAGTTGTGAGGATTTTTGTTTTCTTATATTGAGGTGTACTTCATACTGCAAACTGTAGTCTTTAACCTTCATCAGTAAGTGCTTCAAGTCATCCTCACTTCCAGCAAGCAAAGTTGTGTCATCTGTGTATCACAGGTTGTTAATGAGTCTTCCTTCAATCCTGATGCCACGCTCTTCATATAATCTAGCTTCTCAGATTATTTGCTCAGCATACAAGTTGAATAAATATGGTGAAAGGATACAACCTTGACACACCCCCTTCTTGATTTTGAACCATGCAGTATCCCCTTGTTCTGTTCGAACGACACAGCCTGTTAGAGCAACACTAGATAACTAAGACACCACCATTTGCCTATTGCATATAGTTTTGCTATAAACATTCATGTAAAAGCAGCTGTTTGAGTAACTGTCTTTACTTTTCTTGGGTTTCTATCTAGGACTGGAAATGCTAGGTTATATGGAAGAATTTTAAGGAGCATTGATGAGTGACTTTTCTTTCTCTGTGTGTATTCTTCTCCTTTTCTTCCCCCTCTCTCTTTCCTTTAGTCTCTGCTCCAGCGAAGGCATGACATCCCACTGAATTGACACTGAGACCTGGTCCCCCCAGATACCCCTGCCTACCACCAGAGGCAGGTAGGCACAGTTTTTTTTTTTTTTTGAATGGAAAAAGAGAGATTTCAGGGTTAGTTCTGCCAAAGACCATCGTTCGATTGTCCTTGTCCTCCGGGCCTGCGTCCCAGCCTTGGCTCTTGAGTAAATGCCTACAGAGGCCAGGCCCACAGTGTGGGGTCTGTGGTGTGGCTCAAAGCCCCACGCAAAGGAAAACAGCTGTTATAGCTGAAGATGTGTGGAGTGAGGGCCCAAGGCAGCCAAAAATTCTGAATGTTTTTTTCTTCCTCCAGTATAAGAAGTTAATACAGAATTTTAGGTGAAAACTCTCTTTTTTAAAGTTGTGGCAGACTTTTTAAAACTTGTAAAAGCCAAACAAAATAAGTCTCTAATCCAAACACAGCTAAAGAATGGACTGTAAACCACTTCCTGTTGAAAGAGAGGGGATGGCAAGCTGTTTTGTATTTGAGGATGTCAAAGGAATTTTCTGAGGGAGAAGAAAGAGAAACTTATCAGAAAAGAGCTGATAGAGGTTGTTGTGGGTGAGCGTAGAACCAGGACCTGAGAGAAGAACCCTGGGACTGTCCAATGAGCACTTTACTCCTGGGGCTGTTTGCTGAGGCAAGGTCCTTTTTTATGTGGGATTTTCCACTAAGTCTGCCTGGGAGATAATGCCCTCAGTCAGCCCTATACTGAGGAGTTGATTCTCTGTAATTTCTGGCTCCCGGAAACCCTGCCCTACTAAGCCTGCTTCCAATATGATAATATTCACCACAAAAAGTACAATGAAACCACACCCTAGAGTTTTGTGCTCATTAAGGGATTTCTGATTAGCAAATACAGGAGGGTCATGAATGTTTATGAACTTGCTGCCTAGAAGACTAATTGGGCCCTTTGGGACAAACACAGCTGGGGACAGAGGAAGTAAGTACACATTGTTAAAAGTAAAATGTAATTGAAGGAGTTCCCTTAAAAATCTTATCTACATTTCATTGTTGTTAGGTGCTGTGCAGTCAACTCTGACTCCTAGTGATCCTATGTACAACAGAGCCAAACACTGCCTGCTCCTGCACGATCCTCACACTACTTGCTATGCTTGATCCCATTTTTGCAGCCACTGTGTCAATCTGTTTCACTGAGGGTCTTCTCATTTTATGCTGACCCTCTACTTTCCAAACATGATATCCTTCTCCAGGGAGTAGTCCCTTCACAAAACACGATCAAAGTAGGTGAGATGAAGTCTGGCCATCCTTGCTTCTAAGGAACATACTGGCTGCACCTTTTCTAGGCCATATTTGTTTGTTCTTCCAGTTAGCAGTCAAGAGCCTTATCCACTACGCCACCAGAACTCCTTGTTCTTCTGGTCTCACTCACTGCCATCAAGTCAGATCTGACTCATAGTGACCCCTCCTTGGGTTTCTGAGGTGGTATCACTACAGACGTAGATTGCCCAACCCTCTTTCCAGCCAACCTTCTGGTTAGCAGTCAAATGCCTTAGGCACTACGCCACCAGAGCTCCTGTTCTTGAAGCTCTTTGTTCCATGGTATTTTCAGTATACTTTGCCAACGCCACAATTCAAAAACATCAACTCTTCTGCCTTCCTTATTCATTGTCTAGTTTTCACATGTGTATGAGGCATCTGAAGATACCATGACTTGGGATAGGTGCATCTTAGTCTTTAAAGGGACATCTTTGCTTTTCAACACTTTAAAGAGGTCTTTTGCAGCAGATTTTCCCAGTGCAACACGATGCCTGATTTCTTGATTGCTGCTTCTATAAGTGTTGACTGTGGATCCAAGTAAAATGAAACCTTTGATAACTTCAATATTTTCTCTATTTATCATGGTGTTATTCATTTGCCCAGTTGTGAGGATTTTAGTTTTCTTTATGTTGAAGTATAATCCATACTGAAGGTTGTAGTCTTTTTTTCTTCACCAGTAAGACCTTAAAGTCATCTTCACTTTAAGCAAGCAAGGTTGTGTCATCAGCACATCATGGGTCATTAATGAGTCTTCCTCCAATCCTGACACCACATTCTTCTTTGTATAGTTCAGAGTCTTGGATTATTTTCTTAGCATAGCGATTGAATAAGTATGGTGAAAGGGTACAGCTCTGAGGCACACTGTTCGTGAATTTAAACCATTCAGTTCCCCTTGTTATGTTTGGAAGACAGCCTCTTGATCTATGTTCAGGTTCCTCATGATCACAATTTAGTGTTTTGGAATTCCTATTCTTTGCAATGTTATCCATATTTAACTATGATCCTCACAATTGAATGCCTTTGCATAGTCAATAAAACACAAGTAGACACCTTTCTGGTATTCTCCCCTTTCTGCCAAGATCTATCTGATATCAGCAATGATATCCCTCACTCCACATCCTCTTCTGAATACCTTGAATTTCTGAAGTACCCGGCCAATATACTGCTGCAACCATTTTTTTAAATTATCTTCAGCAAAGTTTTACTTGTACATGATACTAATAATACAGTTAAATGATTTACACATTTTGTTGGCTCACATTCCTTTGGGATGGGCAAAAATATTGATCTCCTGTCTGTTGGCCAGCTGTCTTCCAAATTTCTTAGCATAAACCAGTAAGCTGTATCCAGTGCTGCATCCCTTTGTTGAAACATCTCAACCGGTATCCTATCAATTCCTGAAGCCTTGTTTTTCACCAATTCCTTAAGTGCAGCTTGGACTCTTGCTTCAAAACCATTGATTCTTGATCATATGCTACCTCCTTAAATGGTTGATTATTGACCAATTCATTTTGGTACAGTGACTCTGTGTACTCCTTACATTTCTTTCGTTGCTCCTGCATTGTTCAATATTTTGCCCTTAGATACCTTCAATTTTGCAATTCGAGGCTTGATTTTTTTTCTTCTGTTATTCCAGCTTCAGAAATGCCAAGCATGTTCTTCCCTTTTAGTTTCCTAACTCCAGGTCTTTGCACATCTCATTATACTTTACTTTGTCTTCTTGTGCTACCCTTTGAAATCTTCTGTTTAGCTCTCTTATTTTTATCATTTCTTCCATTTGATTTAGCTACTCTACATTCAGGAGCAAGTTGCAGAGCCTCTTCTAACATCCATTGTGGCCTTTTCTTCCTCTCCTGTCTTTTTAATGACCTTTTCCTTTCTTCACGTATGTTGTTGCTGATATCATCCCACAGTTCATCTAGTTTTGGGTCATTGGTGTTAAATGTGTCAAATCTATTCTTGACATGGTCTTTAAATTCAGGTGGGATATAATCAAGGTCATATTTTGGCTGTTGTGGACTGGTTTTAATATTCTTCAGCTTCAACCTGAATTTGCACATCAGCAATTGATGGTCTGTTACACAGTCAGATTCTGGCCTTGTTTTGACTAATGATAATGAGCTTCTCCATCACCTCTTTCCATAGATATAGTCAGTTTGTCTACTGCATATTCCACTTGGAGAGGTGTACATGTATAATTGCTATTTATATTGTTGAAAAAAGTTATCTGCAATGATTAAGTTGCTGGTCTTGCAAAATTCTATCTTGCAATCTCTGGCATCATCTCTATGACCAAACCCTATTTTCCAACTACTGATGCTTCTTGTTTCCAACTTTTGTATTCCAATCACTAGTAATTATCAATGCATCTTGATTGTATGTTTAGTCAATTTCAGACTTCAGAAGTTGTAAAATCTTCTTTCTTCACCTTTGGCTTTAGTGGTTGGTACATAAATTTGAGTAATAGTAGTATTAATTGCTCTTCCTTGTGTTGTTGTTGTGTTGTTATGTGCCATTGAGTCAGACCCGAT
>NW_006921611.1:17052701-17073129 GCF_000298275.1 Orycteropus afer afer
CGACCGGCCGCTTAGAACACAGTCATGTGATCCATCATGGGAACCACCACTCACAACTGGAGTCCAGCCAAGTTGACACATCTTCAACTATCACAGGCACTATGCTACCAGATCTCCTTGTAGGTATATGAATATTATCCTATCACTGATAGTATTGTACTTTAGGTTAGATCTTGAAATGTTCTACATGACAATGAATTTGACACCATTCCTCTTCAATATGTCATTCCAAACACAGTAGAGCAGATGATCATCTGATTCAGAATGGCCAATACCAGTTCATTTCAGCTCACTAATGCCTAGGATATCGTACATCCCATGTTCTCATTATTAATTAATGTTTGCAGCTTTCTCTCCCAATTCTGAGTCATGCCTCATTAGCAAATTAAGGTCCTGAAAGCTTTACTCCATTCATGTCATTAAGGTTGACTCTGAGAAGGGAGCTCTTCGCCAGTCTTATTTTGAGTGACTTCCAACCTGAGGGTCTCACCTCCTGGCACTATACCAGACAATGTTTCACTGCTATTCGTAAAGTTTTCCAGTAATATATCCAACAGTGTCTTACTTCCATTCATAATGTTTTCAGTAGCTAATTTTTTCATCAGTGGATGGCCTCATCTTTCTTCCCAGTCTCCATCTGGAATCTCTGCTGAAACCTGTCCACCCACTGGTATTTGAAATACTGGTGGCATACCTTCCAACCTTACAGCATGCAAGCCACCACAGTAGGACAAACTGACAGACAAATGATTGTACATTTCATTACACACATTTAATCCTCACAATAATCCTATTAAGTATGATTATTAGCTCCATTTTACTGATGAAGAAACTGAGTCTTACAGAAGCTAAGTGACTGATAATCTTAGTGGTGTGGCTGTGACTCTAACCAAACAGTTTTAATCTAACATTTGTTATCTTCATTATGCTGTATACCAGACACAGATTAGGATTCAAAGCTTATCCCAGTCAAACTTTCAGAACTATTTTACGACTCGAAATTCAAGACGGCTGTGGTATCTCTTTTCCTGGCCTCACATTTGACATAAGATTTATCCCCAAATTCAAAGTACAGTGCACCTCACTTACCGAGATGCCCTAGGATCAGAAGGAAGAACCAGATTAACACAGGGGAACCAAGCAGACAGCAGTGTTCACGCTTAAAGTGAAAGTTCATTTCAGTGGCTTTCCACACAGTCCCACCCCCAGAGTTTATTTTAGAATCAGCCCAGGCATCTCTGGGAAATGTAGTTCCAAGGATTCTAGTGCTTCAGCTTTCTTATTCAAATCTATGCAGACACAATTATCTAATGAGCCCAATGCTACTGGCTGTGAAGTGTGTGACCTTGTATTTGATACAGTTTGTATGATCAGGCTGTGTGAACAATGGCTTTCTAAGTGTGATTTGGAGGTGAGAGTTTGAGAGCGTAGGAGAAAGCAGATCCAAAACCAGAAACAGGTAAGAGAAGAGGATGGAATATTCCACCTTAGGGCACACTTTTGTTATTTATTACCAGAAGTCCCCTTTATTTTTATTTTTCTTCCTTTCATCCCCCATCCCCACTCACGCTCACACTCCAAAAGGTACTCCTTGTAGCTGTCTGCATTGTGCCCATGTACGTGGTATAAGATAATATCTATCACATGGTTTTTGTTTTCCTCTGGGTGAAGAAATTTATTTTTCAAATAAACATTTAAGTATAACATACATATAAAAAGTACGAAGTATAAGTTTACAGCTGTATACAAAGTATAAATGTATGTCTTGATGACTTTTCACCATTTTATCTTTGTTTAAGTGAACATTTTCCCAAATAAAAGTTACTGAAACAAAAGACCACAGCAGCAGCCACTTTCCTGACCTATATAGTAGCCATGGGCTCTCATATCCACGCTGCCTGTTGGTATCAAGGTGGAATCTGAAAGGTGTTCCATTGTTGACTCAACCTAATACATCTCTGGGGCCATCAGGTTCCCTTTAGCTCCAGGAAAAATTGCACAGAGTAGAAGCCAACCTGAACCAAGCCTTGTGTCATTATAACACCAAATTCTAGTCCATGTCTAGTTTAGTAAACTCTGAACTCCTTAAAAATTACTCATTATGAGTAACACTGATCATGTCTCTACCATTGGTTTGGAGTTCATTTTGGAGTAACTCACTCACTGTGAGTTACTATCACATGGTTTTATACTTGCATTTGTTTTAATTTACATAAATGATATTGTCTATATGACTTACTGTTTTTCATGCTTCACTCTAAACTGTGTTTTAAGAAATCTATTCATGTCACTACTCCTAATGTGTGCTTCCGCCTCAGCCCTTACAGTTCCACTACATGCTCCTGTGACCTGCTGCAAGAACTTTTGACACTTTACCTGAGGACTTTTTCTTGATCTATGCTTGGGTGGCCAGATGGACATGCAAATTAAGGCCCCTTGGACAAGCACTCAGGCCATGATGATGGGAGTTGTAAGACAAATCCCTTCCCCTCCCACTTCTTCCATTTCTTTGGGTGGGATTGTGCTGAGATATGGACAACATTGCCTCCCAGAGTCCTTTCAGTGGGATAAAGTAGCATCTGTCCATGAAGGTAAAATGCCAAAGTTGTTACTGGTTGCTGTTGAATTGGCTGTAACTCATGGTGACCTTATGTAGAAGAGAAGGAAACATTGCCTGGTCCTGTGCCAGCTTCATGACTGTATTTGAGTCCGTTATTGTAGCTATTGTGTCAATCTTCTCTATTAGGGTTTCCTTTCTTCTTGCTGACTCTCCCTACTTTACCAAACATGATCTCCTTTTCTACTGATTGGTCTTTCTTGACGACATTTCCAAATTAAATAAGACAAAGTATCATCACCTTGAAGACCGAAGAAGAGTTGATGCTTTTGAGTTGTGGTGCTGGCAAAGAATGCTGAAAGTACCGTGGACTGCTAAAAGAACTAACAGATCTGTCCTGGAGGAAGTGCAGCCAGAATGCTCCTTGGAAGCAAGAATGGCCAGACTTCGTCTCACCTATTTTGGTCATGTTGTAAGAAGGGACCATTCCCTGGAGAAGGATGTCATGCTTAGTAGGGTGGAGGGTCGACAAAAAAGGGGGAGGCCTTCAAGGAGATGGATTGACACGGTGGCTGCCATGATGGGCTCAAGTATAGCAGGGATTGTGGGGCTAGCATGGGATCGGGCAGTGTTTCGTTTTGCTGTGCATGGGGTCGCTATGAGTCGGAAACGACTCAACGGCACTTAACAACAACAACAACAACATCATCACCTTTGCTTTTGAGGTGGATTCTTGTATTTCTTCTAATACTGATTTGTTAATTATTTGGACAAAACACAGTATATTCAATATTCTCTTGCCAACATTATAATTTGAATGCATATATTCTTCTTTTGTCTTCCTTTTCTTATTGTTCATTTTGGTCACTAAGGTTGTGTATCAATGTCGCTGTGCTGTGCTTTTGAGTGGCTAGGCAGCTGAATGTAGTTATTTCCTATGATGAGACTGTAATCACCTTTATGGTGGAATCTGCTGTGAGCAGCTAAGTAGCTGCCTTCAGGGTGTGGCCTGCTTCTAGTATATGTGGAGAAGCTTTGAGAAAAGTCTTTAGCTTTTTGGCACATCTGGATCCTGCATTGGTCAAATCTTCATCTCTACTTCATGGACTTGAATTAGTGGCCTGCTATGTTGCCTGTTGATTTTAGAATTGTTCTGAATTTGAACCAGTAGACTGCCACGTTGCCTTGAGATTGTGCCATTTTACCTATCAATCTTGGGTTCACCAGCCTTAGCAGCCAGTAGCTGCATGAGTCAGAAGAAGCCTTTAGCTCCAGTGGGCCTGGAACAAGAGGCTGAGCTGAAGCCCAAGGTTGAGGAGCTTTCACCCAGCCCCTAGAGCTAGCACTATTAATTTACACTTCTAGCCTCCTAAACTAGAAGAGAATAAATTCCTGTTTGTTAAAGATATCTACTTGTGGTATTTCTTATACAGCAGCACTAAAGAACCAAGACAGAATTTGGTACTGAGAGAGTGGGTTGCTGCTCTAACAGATACTAAAATGTGAAAGCAGGAGTGGAGCACATCCTTGACCCGAGATCCCTGTGCTGAGACTGGCAGAGAGATAGCAGTGGCAGAGCTGAGAGACTGGCATGAGACAGAGTGATGGGCTTGCCAGCCTACAGATAGAGAAAGCTTAATGCCTTTGGGAAGAAGGCTTTCTGGCAGAGGGGGTTGCCTTCAGGCACTAATTGGCAGAAGCTGAAGAGACCAAGGAAACAGGAAGCAGAGCTGCCTCAGTCTCAAAATGTAAGACCATGGCCTCTGGAGTTTCAAAGGATAGAACCACAACAGCTTCCTAGGTTTCAGAGTAAGATCTTCATCAACTCCGTTCTGGAGTGTAGTACTGCCATGCATGACTGCCAGTGGGATGGGCTCAAAAGTGAGGGGGTAGAGTTGCTATATCCAAGGGGCAGAAGAATGGGGCCTGCCAGGCCAAAGAGGTGAGGTTGCCACTCAGATGGACTAGGAGGATTAACTCAATGAAAAATATCTGTGTAGGATCTAAGTTGAGAAGGGGTGGAATATAATAGTTAAGGTTGTGTGTCCATTTGGCTGGGGTGTGGTTTTGAGTAGCTTGGCAGCTGCATGTGGTTATTCTCCATGATGAAATTGTAATCACCTCTATGGTGGAATCTGCTATGAGCAGCTAAGTAATTGAAGTAGAGTTATTTGCAGGGTGTGCCCTATTTCCAGTATATATGGAAAAGCTTTGAGAAAGGTCTCTAGATTTTTGGCACATCTGGATCCTGCATTTGGTCAAGTCTTTGCAACTCTCACCAAATGAATGGGTGAGACTATGCAAATGTGAGTGGCCTGCAATGTTGGCTGCTGATTTGGGAGATTGTGCCATTTTATCTGTTGATTTTAGGTTCATCAGCCTTAGAAGCCAGCAGCTGCATGAGTTAGGAGATGCCTCCAGCTCTAGTGGTCTGGAACAACAGGCAGAGCTGAAGCCCAAGTTGAGGAGCCTTCACTCAGCCCCTAGAACCAGCACTCTGAATTCAGACTTCTAGGCTCCTAAATTGAAAGAGAACAAATTCCTGTTTGTTATAGCCATCTACTTGTGGTATATCTGTTATAGCAGTACTAGAAAACCAAGACATCCATCTTTCCTATGCTTACAATGTGATTGAAAGAACCGTGACTTGGGTCACTGTAGTTATCAAAGTGACATATTTGCTTTTTAAAATTTTAAAGATGTCCTTTGCAACAGACTTGCCCCAAGAAAAATATCATTTCATTGCTTGACTATTTTGTCTATGGACAATAATTGTTGATGCAAGTAGAATAAAATCTTTGACAACTTCAATTTTTTTCTTCATTTTATTGTGATGTTACTTATTGGTCTAACTGAGAATTTTTGTTTTCTTCACGTTCAGACATATTCCATACTGAAGATCTTTGACCTTCATCAGTGTGTGCTTTAAGTCATCTTCATTTTTCTGCAGTCAAAGTTGTATCAGCTGCACGTCACAGGTTAATGAGTCTTCCTCCAATCCTGATTCTGCTTTCTATTAATATTTATTCAGCAAATATATTGAATAAGTAGATGAAAGAACACAACTCTGTCACATACCTTTTCCTCTTTTAAACCATGCATTATCCCCTGGTTGTCTTCAAACAACTGTCTCTTAATCCATGCACAGATTCTGCACGAGCACAATGGGTGTGCTGGATGTTCTGTTCTTTTGTATTATTCATTATTTGCTATGACACAGTTCAATGCTTCAGTGCAGTGAATTACTTTATATGGCCCTTCTAGCCATAGTCTTTGTAACTCTCACCAAATGACTGGGTGGGACTATGCAAATGTGAGGTGCTTGTGGCCCACCAAAAGGATTACAATGCTTACTAATAATATTAATAGATACATTCACCCTTGTGGGGGTGGGACCATGCAAATAAGGTGTATAGAATTCTAATGCAGGGATAGGTCAGTTTCAGCATCCTGTTAGGCTTAAAATGAGCCATGCCATAGGTGGGAAGAGAGGAGCTCATTACCATGAAAAAATGACAAGCCAGGAGTAGAGCATATCTTTTAGTCTTGAGATCCCTGCCCTGAACCTCCTCGACCCAAGAGACAGAGAGAGAGCTATACCACTTTGCTGAGAGATGGCTTAGATGGTAAGAAGCAGTGGCAGAGAAGCAGTGGTAGGAGACCCAACAGGAGACCTGGCAGGAGACAGCACAGTGGACTTCCAGACACATGGAATGAAAAAGCTGAAGACTTGGGTAGAAGTCTTGCTGGCTGAGTGGGGTGACTCCAAGCATTTGGTGGAGCCAATTTTGCTGATCCACAGAGTTAGAGTGGAGTGCCTTCAGGTTGAGACTTACTAGTAGTGTGGGGTACCTTTGGGCAATTACTGGCAGATCTAAAAGCTTTGTAACCCTTGTGTGAGCAGGGCAGAGACAAAAGGGCTGCAGGGTTGTGAGATCAAGGGGCAGCGAGAGGTGTGCCTGCAGGCACTGCTGAAAAAAGGCTCTCTTGATTGAAGAACTATATCTTGAGTTGTTCTTGATCTTGAATTATAATGTTACTTCCCTAATAAGCCATATAATCATAAGTATTGTGTGTGGGTTCTTTGTGGCCATTGCAACAAACTGTCGAACCCAGCAGAGTGCCAATGGAGTAACAAATAGTGTCAGAATTGATAAAAAGTTGGAGGGTGGAGGCATGTCTGACCTACGCCTCATAGGAATCAGTCTTGAGCTATTGATGCAGATAATGATTCTCCCCCTTGTGAAGTTACAGGGGGTCAAACACCTTCACCATTTTTTTTTACAAATGCCTTCATGTATTCACATAAAACACAGGTAAACATCTTTCTGGTATTCTATGCTTTTAGCCAATATCCCGATATCAGCAATGATATCTCCTTTTCCATGTCCTCTTCTGAAACAGGATTGAACATCTAGAAATTTCTTGTTGATGTACAGCTTCAGTTGTTTTTGAATGCTACCTATGTGATATTAATGATACTTTTCAATGATTTCTGCTTTCTGTTTGGTTGCCATTGTTCGGAACGGACACAAATATGGAACTTTTCCAATTGGTTAGCCAGGTGGCTGACTTCCGAATTTCTTGACATAGATAAGTAAGAATTTCCAGAATTACATCCATTTGCTCTAGCATCTCAGTTGGTATTCAGTCAGTTCTTGGAGCCTTGTTTTTCTCCAAGGCTTCAGTGAAGCTTGAGTTTCTTCATTCAGTGCTAGCTGTTCTTGATTTTATATTATTTTCTGAATTAGTTGAATGTCAACTAATTTGTTTTAGTTCTGTGACTCTCCTTCTATCTTCTTTAGATGCTTCCTGCTTTCGATTTTTTGCCCATAGCATCCTTCAGTAATGCAACTTGAGGCTTGTATTTTCATGTTGATAGTGTGCTTCCCTTTTGCCTCTCTAACTCCAGGTCTTTACACATTTCATCAAAATATTTTAACTTCCTTTACAAGTGGTCTTTTGAAATCTTCTGTTCAAGTGCTATTTTTATCACTTCTTTTGTTTGAGTTAGCAAATTTCTGAGTTTCTTATGACATCCATATTGTTCTTTTCCTTTTTTCCTGTTTTTAGTGAGCTTTCATTTTCTTTGTGTATGATGCCCTTGATGCTTTCCTTCAAATCTTCTGGTCTTTGGGTATTAGTATTCTGTGAGTCAAATCTATTTTTGAGATGTTTATAAATTCAAGTGGAATATATTGAAGGCCATACTTTGGCTCTTATGGACTTGCTTTGATTTTCTTAAGCTTCAGTTGGAATTTACACATGAGCAATTAATGGTCTGTTCCATTTCAGGCTCTTCACTTCATCCATTGAGTTTCTCTGTAATCTCTTTTCACAAAAGTAGTTGATTTGATTCCTGTGCAATCTGTCATCAAGGCCCATGTGTATATATTTGTCAAGTATGTTGTTGAAAAAAAGTTTTCAAGATGAATAATCATTGGTCTTGCAGGTTTCTATCATGTGATCTTTGATGTCGTTTCTATCACCAAGGCATCTTTTCTAACTACTGATCCTTTTTCTTTGTTTACAACTTTTGCATTTTAATTATCAGTAATTATCAATGCATTTTGATTGCATGCACAATCAATTTCAGATTACAACAAGTCATAAAAATCTTCAACTTTTTATTTTTATTCATGTTTGTTGTGTAAATTTGTATAATTGTTGTGATAACTGGCCTTCCTTGAAGATGTATGGATATTAGCCTATCACTTACCATGTTGTACTTTAGGATAGAGCTCAATTTTTTTTTTTTTTTTAAATGATGAATGCATTGTTTTTTTGTTCCTGGCATAGACCATATGATTTTCAGATTCAAAATGGCCAATACCAGTCCATTTCAGCTCACTAACATCTAGGATACTGATCATAAAGCATTCTATTTCATTTTTGATAATTTTCAGTTTTCCATGTTCATACTTGGTAATTCCATGTTTCAATTATTAATAGATATTTGTTGCTGTTACTTCTCACTTTAAGTCATGCCACATCAACAAATGAAGGTCTAGAAGGCTTTATTCCACTGGCATCATTAAGGTTAACTCTACTTTGAGGAGGTAGATCTTACCCAGTCATATTTTGAGTGCCTTCCAACCAGAGGAGCTCTACTTCTTGCACTATTTGGGGCAACATTCTGTTACTATATATGGAATTTTCATTGGTTAATTTTCAGAAGTTCATAGTCAGACCTCTCTTCCTACTCTGTCTCATCTGCATGCTCTGCTGGTCATCCATCCACAGATGATCCATCCTGCTGGTATTTGAAATACTGGTGGGAAAGCTTCCAAAAACAAAGAAACACACAAACCATTACAATGTGACAGACTGACAGAAAGGTGGTGGAACTTGCCAATAATTTACCTTTTGTTGATTTTCAGCACCCCCTGCCCACATAACAACAACAACAACAACAACTGCCCCATCTGGACTCACTTTCCCATTCCTCTTTAGTTGCTTCTAAAGTCATCTCTCAGATAAACTGCTTAAATATGACTCTTGTCTCTCAATATAATCCAGAGGAACCCAGCCTAAGACTATATATTTAAAGGTCCGTTGGTAAAGGACACCAACCTCCAGTGATTAGGTTGCCTCCAATTCCATGCTACTACAAACTTCATGGTGACGACTATCCTCCTAAAAGTCCCGTTTAGATAGACATAAGAACTTCCCTGCATAAGTAGCAGGGATGGAATATCCTGGATGACAGTGTATATGTGCATTGTATTTCACACAGCACTACCAGATTACTGTCCACCTGTGTAAGAGGATTGCCATTTCCCCCACATCCTCATTGACATTAGGTGTTATAAAACCTTCAAAATATTATATGTATTAGTTAATAGCTCAAAGTTGTTGTAACTTGCTCTTCTTCAATGACTATGACATTTGAGCAATTTTCCATATACCTATTGACTCTTTATATTTCCATTCTGTGTATTGGATGCCAAGGTTGAATTGCATGTCTTCTTCAAGTTAGCCAGGACACAACAGAGTAGATCTTGCTAGAAAGAGATTTTAGGGGAAGGGAATAATTCCAGAATGAAGGTTTAGGGCTCTGGACCGTCCATGGCACAGATAGAGGAAGAATTGCTCAATTGATTTTGGCCATTATTCCCTTGATTCTGGGAAATTTAACTCTTAAATTAAAGATGTTACAATGTATAATGGTCAAATTTATAATTTTGAGATTGCTTTAATAAGTTTTAAGGAGCTCTGGTGGTGTAGTGCCTAAGGCATTTGACTACTAACCAGAAGGATTTTAGTTCAAACACATCAACTACTCTGCAGAAGGAAGACTGGGCAATCTACTTCCATAAAGATTTACTGCCTCAGAAACCTAAAGGGGAGTTGCTATGAGTCAGAATTGACTTGATGACAGTGAGTTTTGTTTTTTTTTTCTAAGTTTTAGCCAATGTGACAGAGGCTCCTGAGGATCTTCTTCGAGAATTGTCACAGGAAATTGTGACTAATACTGTAGTGGGTAAGAGATGGTAAGACATGAGTACTGCATCCCAAGAACCACTGTGGTTGTCAGGCTGAGATGTTAGCAGACTTGAAATGCCCTCCAGTACCAGTGGAGTGGTCGTTAGCCACTTTTAAGCTGAAAATATGACAATTCTCAATGTTTTACATGTAGAATAGAGAGAACTCAGAAAAATTGAACTCTTAATGTGCAACTCTTTACCACAGAAGTGATGGGATTCAGAGGTGGGAGGAGGTACTCATCATGATAATATTAAGAAAAACTCCCTGTTCATTATAACATGTATAGCTGGAAGCATACTTAACAAAAAGTATTAGAATCAGTATGTCTTAATGATTTTAATATATGTGAACTAATTTTATTTCAACATTTTAAGATATGTTCATAATTTAATTCCTTGCAAAAGCAGGCAGGAAGAAAAGGTCTCCATTAGCTGAACTGCCTTCAAAAAGGCATCCATAGAGGGCACTGGCTCTAAGTGGAAGTTTTATTTTTGAGTAATTCTGTGTTTTGAGTTCCACATTTTCCCCATGTAAATTCCTATGACCATGTAGTGCTGAAGTTTGGTCAAAGGATTTTTTTTTTTTTTAATTGTTGTTATTGCTTTATTTTAAAATGACTTTTAGGAGACATGGTCTAATTTTCTACTTGGAACAATATCCTCTTAGTAGAAATATAAAAGTGGCTAATCAGGATATACAATTTCTATTGAATGGGAGCTCTGGTAGCATAGTGCATAAGGCACATGACTGTTAACCAGAAGGCTGGTGGTTCAAACCCACCAGCCACTCCTCAGAAGGGAGGTTGGGCAATCTACCTCCATAGTGATACCACCTCAGAAACCCAAGGAGGGGTTGCTATGAGTAGCGTCTGACTCAACGGCACGTAACAACAACAACACTGGTAGACATGTTTAAGGAAATTTTCTTTCTGGAACATTGTTTTTGAGATGGGAGAGAGTACTTTCTATAATTTTGTTTCATCATTTCCAAGATGATCCAGGATTTCTAGGAATACTGTGCTGAAGTGATCATGAGAGCTGTTAAATAACCAATGTTTCTACTTCAGACATAATTCTGTTTAGGAAATGATTCTTCTTGGACTGAGATAAGTGGGAAATTTTATGAGTGTTATGATGGCCTTGGTCAGTTTAGAATATTGATGTTCAACCATGGTTTCTGGGACTACTTAGTCAATTGTGCTGTACTTTTAATAAAGATGAAAAGTCACGTGTCAGGTAGATGAATATAAAAGGAAAGCTAATATAAATGGACAGAATTGAGTAGAGAGAAAGTATATTCTACCTGAGGGAAAACACTTTGGAGTCTTGGGAGAGGAGAGGGAGGCAGGAAGGGCCAGGTGAGATGCTGGTGTGGTGGGACATAGTGAGACTCTACAGCTCTATGTCGCACATGAGTACAGATGGTTCTAGTCAGGTAAAGAGTTGAGAAGGATGGCAGACAAAACTTGATGAAACTCTCTAACTCTTGGGTGGAATAAGACACTCCAGTCATGAGGCAAAGACAGAGCAGGGTCCGTTGAGGAGTGGCTCTAAATGCTATTAGGAAAATTTCTTTTAAACTATGATAGTTAAAGCAGTTGCTTTAGGGTCATGACTCTCAATCTTTCTGCACTCTCTTTAGGAGTTCTCTTGTCATGGTCACTAGGCTTGACCACAAATCTAGTATCCGATAGGGTAATGGGATACACATTGCAGATTGGATATTATACCACAAAAAAACTAACTATAGCTAACATGTATGAAATGTTTTCTGTGTCTTAAGCACTGTTGATCACCAAACTTAATCTTCATCAACAGTCCTATAAGGTAAGTATTATTATCATTACTGTTCCCAGTTTATAGGTGAATTGAAGCTGAAAAAAGGTAATAACTTGCTCTGAGCATACATTTGGTAAGTGGCAGAGCTGGAGTCTGACCCCACACATTTGGACTCCTCAGATCTTGCCCTTATTCACTCCAACTGGACTTCTCAAGCCGGAAGATTTCAAAGATTTCTGAAATTACTAGCTTTCTTCCCTGATACTATGATTGATCAAAGTGTATCTAAACTTTCAGTTCTCACCTAGGTTCTTGTGAAGGCTTTTGAGATCCAAAGCCCTAGATTATGGCCTGAGCCTAACCTATAGACCTTTGGAAGATGAACCTTCCTCTGCCTTGGTGTATTTAAAGGACCATTGGTGGAACAGCTACTCTGAATTTTCATGTAGGTCTGTTTTTGGAGCTCTGGTGGCACAGTGGTTAAGGCATTTGGTTACTAGTCAAAAGGTCAGCAATTTGAACTCACCAGCTGCTCCATGGGAGAAAAATGAGGCAATCTGCTTCCATAAAGATTTGCAGCTTTGAAAACCCTATAGGGCAGTTATAGAATCAACTCAATGGCAATGAATTTTTCTTTCTTTTTTCTTTTTTGTGATAGTTTTTTGAGTAGAATGATTCTCGTGGTTTGTTTGGTATAGTACTGGTTAACACCATTGTCCCAGTAAATTTTCCCTTTACTCTCAAATACTATTTGGTCAATAAATTGTATGATCACACTAAGGCAGATGTTTACTGAGCCACAACCCAGTTCCTGCCCTAGTTCTTTTATTCCTGCCCAGGTCTAAATAATAGTGCTTTATTTTTCAATCTCCAATTCACTTTGATTAAAAAACAAAATAGGGGGAAAAAAAACCTACATGTTCAACAAACTGTATTCTAATTTTTATGTTAAGGTAAATGAAGCCAGCCTCTGAAACAAAAAAGCAAATAAACACCTTCAAAAACCAATTCCTCAGCCTATGAGCTGAACAACTAAACTATACCAGAGTTATGCACTCCTTGGAAAAATCAACTATGAGAGATCAGCATTTGTACTGGGAGAAACTCAGGGACATTTGAATGTGTAGGGAAAGTGTGACCATGGGAAAGAAGTGGGAGGAGAGCTGTTACATTGTGGGGATTGTAATCAGTGTCACAAAACAAAATGTGTATGAACTGTTAAATGTAAAATGAATTTTCTTTGTAAAATTTCACCCAAATCACAATAAAAAGTTAAAAGAAAGAAAAACCAATTTCTTACCAGCTCACAGTTCATGTTGTGCCACACAGTCATTCAGGGACCCTGGCTGCTCCTTTCTTCTTCCTCCATTTGTGTCCTAACTCTCCTCTAAGTCCTAGGTATCTTTTTCATATACCCAATAGAGAAAGAGAGTGAAGACCACATTGCTGGGAGGTGTTCATCGCTAAACCTGGAAGTTGGTTCATGTCATTCCTGCTCACATTCTTAGAACAAATATTATGTTTGGTATATAGGCACCCAGACATTTTGCTATGTATTTTCCTATATTTATACTAAAGGAGTATATTGTATGGTTTTGTGTGTTCTCATTTTATACCAGTGAAATTATACTCTACAAACTATAAAGAAGATAGGGCCTTAGTTGTGGACCACTTTCTCTTCCTAATGTACACATACTCTCTGGGTTATGTCATTCATTCCTATAATTTTAAATGCCACTCAAATACTACTCCTACAGAGAGTAGCACCTAAGAAAATATTTAAATCCAATTGTTTATTGGAAAGTATAATCCATGGTGCAAGAATTTTGGAAATGGGTGGTGGAACAGGGAGAGAGGAAGAGCCTATATTTTCTCAAGTTGGCCACTTCTATATTCCACTCATTTTTCCATGGCATTTCTCCATTATATATTCCTAATATTTCTGGCATGGGCATTTGTGTATGCTGGACAGGCAACTAGCCAAAAATACCAACAAAGAAGTGCCAAGGCAAGAGGAAAGGGAAGTTGAAAATTCTTAATCTGATATTGTATTCCTGTATTAAGAATATGGTACATGAATAACCAGGGTTGCTAAAAGACACTGCAACAGAAATTATTACTGTGCCACTTTCTTGATACCTAGTCATATAGTACAATGTATTGGTTTCAATCTTGCCCTGGGAACTGTTAGGTTTTTTGGGGGCAAATACCATATTTCATGTTTCTTTGTTGAGTTCTGATCTCAAGTTATACGTGCAGTAATTTTTTTTGGCACTTTGGGTGAAAATTTACACAGCGAACTTGTTTTACATTCAACAGTTCATGCACAACTGATTTCACAGCCCCAATTATCATCCCCAACCATAAAACTCTCCTCCTCTCTCCTCTCTGTGACCACCCCCTCCCTGTGCCTTTCTTATCTATGCATACCTGTCTGTCTAGCTTTTCCTCTATGTGAGTGCTACCCCTCTGGTGTCTCATGGCTGATTGATCCAAGGGGTGCATCTCCCTAGGGTAGGTGGGTACATCAACCTGTATGTAGGTCTTTCTACTGTTGGGCTAAGAGTCAATCTATGTAAGAGTCTATTTCTAGGCCTGAAGGATAACCTGGGGCCATAGTCTAGAGGGTTCCACCAGTCTTTCCAACCAGTAATTCTGGTCATTTTTGTGTTTTTGAACTGTGTTCCATGTTTTTCTTCCCACTCTATCCAGGCTGTCCAGATTTGATCCCTCTCTGAGCGGTTGGCATTGGTAGCCAGGCACCATCTAGTTCTTCTAGTCTCTGGGTCATGCAGGCTGAGGTCCTCATGGTCCATCTTGTCTTTGGACTAATTGTTTCCAGATGATTTTGATTTTTGTCACTCTTCTTTGCTCCAGGAGAGAAGACCAATAGTTGCATCTCATATGTTCACTTGAAAGCTTTTAAGACCCCAGTCACTATTCACCAGAGTAGGTTGTAGAACAAAATTTTTATGAATTATATGTGCAGTTGAGCATGATGTCTCTTCCCTGTATACATGCAGTATTTTGTAGAAAGTAAATAGAGGATAAATGCTGGTAGAATTTAATGAATGTGTGATATATGCAGGCTGTCTCAGAGACAATCCTAAAATTCCAAGAAGTGACAATACTAGGATGAAGACCCCAAGTAGCAGCATCAATTCCTCTATGGGTGCTTTGTCCATCTAATCTGGTTGAGCCACATACATGAAACACTCACAAAGTGTTGGTAAACACAGGCCATTTAATTACAGAAGAAAGACAGCAAATCACAGGAACAGTTTCATAGTGAGTGGGCCCCCTCTCGGTCAAACAAAGCTATCCTGGTAGAGATGGAGACTCTACTTTGCACAGTAGGTAAGGGACCAGCTAGTTCTTCCTTTAGCCAATTTTATATTCCAGGGGCTTTGTGATTCCCTACATGGACTTTCTAGTCTGACTACCTGAGGAAGGGGTGGTTAGACATGTAGGCACTAATCTGGATTTATAACACTTTAACCCTGCTAGTTATCAGGCTAAGGAGCTCTGGTGGCAAGGCATTTGACTGCTAACCAGAAGGTTTGCAGTTCAAACCTACCAGCCACTCCACAGAAGAAAGACTGGGCAATTTACCTCCATAAAGATTTACCATCTCAGAGACCCAAAGGAGGTCTCTATGAGTCAGAATTGACTCTATGGCAGTGAGTTTGGTTTGTGTTTTTTTTAGTTACCAGACTGGGTGTTGTTGTTTTGTTGTTGCTGTTGTTCTGTGCCGTGGAGTCGGACCCGACTCATAGTGACCCCTCCTTGGGTTTCTGAGGAAGTATCACTATGGAAGTAGATTGCTCCATCTTCCTTCTGAAGAGTGGCTGGTGGGTTTGAACCGCCAACCTTCTGGTTAGCAGTTAAGTGCCTTAGGCACTATGCTACCAGAGCTTCTGGGTGGTGGTGGTAGTGGTGGTGGTTTATTTCTTAAGCCTAAGTATGCTAGTAGAAAGTGAGGAACTATCACTGTTTGGGTCCTGTAAAGGGCTGCTTCCTCTTTTTTTTCCTAAATTGTGCTTTGGGTGCAAATTTACAAATCAAATTTGTTGTATATTCAACAATTCATGTACATTTGATTTCATGCCCTGATTATCATCCCCAACCATAAAAAACTCTCCTCTCCTCCCCTCCCTGTGACTACTCACTCCCTGTGCCCTTCTTAACTAGTCATTCCTGCCTGCTCGGCTTTCCTTCTATGTGAATGTTGAAAGGCTGCTTCCTCTTAATGGAAATGGTCTCTTCCATATTGTATTACCATATTTTTCTATGAATTCAACTTTGAAAAATACTAAAGATTTTCCAGCATAAATCACAATTGTTTCCCAAGATAACCCCAGTCTGTAATAATAAAATTTCACTATTGTTATTAATTTTAAAAGGTTTATGGTTATGTTTTATTTAAAATTTCTCATTTAATAATATGTACTGGATTTTTTGTGAGTGAAATGATTTGATGTCTAGAATTTTCTCCACAATAATCTGGGTGTATAGAAGAAATAAAATTGACCATGAATTGCGAGTTGATGATCTGGATGATTAATACACAAGATAAGTTTATTATTCTATTCTCCCCACTTTTGTATATGTTTAAAATTTTCAAAACTAAAAGCTTTAAGTACCCGAAGTAGTACTGATGACCACTTTTGCTCTAAACAGTAAAAAATCGGTCACCATGTTTGGGCACAAGCTTTTTCTCTAAGGAAATATTAAATACATTCTTCAGCACTTCTTCCACTTCATCCTCATTTAGGGCCGTAAACTCTAGAAGATCCATATTGTCCTTATAACGGAATCTTCGAGAAGTGAGGGTTAAGCCCACCAGGCAGTAAACCCCTTTCTGTGTCTGCAAGGAACAAAAAGATTTACTTGTAAACACAGATCCTGGAGATGTCTGAAGGTATGTATTCACAGTCTCAAAATCTTCAATTGTTCGAGGCTCAAGAGTAAAAGAATAGATTTTTCTGTATGTATTCTTTTCCAGGAGATCAGAATCAATAAATTCTTTGGTTGGAATGTACTGGTCTCTTCTGATTTGGTCCAGGTACCAGATTCCTCCCTCTTCTCTCAAGTGGAAGATGCAAGGAATCTGAGGCTGGTCCTTCCCAGAAATTAGCTCCAGGGGCTGCCATATCTGATAGGAGCGTCCAAATCCAGCATCCATGATGTAGTTCCTGCCATCAAGGGTCACCTGCAATAGGAGGTGAATCATATTTCTACTATATCTGTCATCTGGAGTGCTATAAACATAACCTCCTAACATTGTGGTCTCAAATCCCATTGTGGTCAGAACCCAATACAGGAGGTGATTGACCTGGAGACACCATCCACCTCTCTTCCTCCTCACAACTTGATCAAAAATGGGCTCTAAGCCCAACTCCATCGGTTCTCCACAATGGATGTTAAGGTTCTCAAAGGGAATGGCTCGGATCTGGTGTTGAAGGATGTTAGTTAATGTTTCCAAGTCCAATTTTCTCCTAGAGTCTGTATACCTGATTCTTTCAAAATATGCTTCAATGTCCATGATTTCCTACAGCAAGAAAACAAAACAATGCAAAATAAAAACAAATAAAATTACTTTTGTACTTAGATTTTCTTGAGTAGACTTATAGATAAAATGTATTTTAAATATTTAATTAAAAACAATGGTTATGAAGGCCTATAGTAATAATTCATTTGTTTAGTGCTTTTATGTAGGAGTATTTACACTGTCAGTCACTTAATAGTCTCACTAACTCTGTAAGTAATGTCATCGTTTTTACTTTCTCCATCTTTTAAATATGAGTAAAATGGAAATCCAGAATAAGTAATGAGCCAAATGACAGCTTATATATGGTTTCCTTGGTGATGAATAGAATGTAATTCCAATGTTACTAATTAAAATAGGGCTTATAAAGAGTTCATGGTATCAGCAGAGCTCGGGAGCTCTAGTGGCATAGTGCCTAAGGCATTTGACTGCTAACCAGAAGGCTGATGGTTCAAACCCACCAGCCACTGCTCAGAAGAAAGATTGGATGATCTACTTCTGTTGAGATACCGCCTTGAAGACCCAAGGAGGGGTCACTATGAGTCGAATTGACTTGACAGCAGTGAGTTTTTTTTTTGTTTGTTTGTATCAACAGAAGAATTATGCAGAAGAGTATATGGTATTCATGACCCACTCATTTTCCCTTTAGCTGAACCTTCTTTTGTCAAAGTCCCACTTTAGAAACAATTTTAGATATAGCACAAGTCTATTTTTAGTCTAGATCTTGGTACTAGACAAAGATAGCTTTTATCCCCCTGGGTCTTATATAGGTAGGTGGAGTGTACACTTTATCTGATGTGAACAGCACCTCCTGGAGACAGAATACAATGTTAATGGTGTCCCCTCGATTCGTGCATCTCTGGGGTTCTATGGTTGCCTTACATCCATCCATCCTTCTAGAAACAGTGCTCTTATTTCTGTAGGGGAACTACTCGATCCTAATTTATTTTCATTTATTCATTGGTTCATTCAATAATTATTATACTGAAAGCCTACTATGTATTTTCATCTCATCTTATTAAATCTTATATTTTAGATGGTTGAAGTGACACAGCTGGTGAAATGAATTAATAAATACCTACAACATGTTAGATTGTTATGAGCACTCCAGAGAAAACAACTGGGATAATTTTAATTTCAAACAAAGTAACAATAATAATGATAATAAAACCCACTAAGATCTTAAGGATGAAAGAGAATGAGAGATGTGGGCTGTCGCAGCCTTGGGGAGCAGAAAGTAAAACATCCTGATGTGAAACTACTAGAGTTTTCAAGGAATATCTAGGAAGCCGAGGTCATTGAAGCAGAGTAAGGAAGACAGAGTGGATTAAAATGGGAGCAGATAGGTAATAAGGGGCATTATAGTCAATGCTAGCATTTTGGCTTTTACTCTGAGTGATATGAGGAATGTTTTTTAAAGGTGGTGGTGGGGATTTGCGGTTTGAGTAAAGTGTGACATAATTGAACTGACCTTTGTGGTTACTGCACAGAGGATGGGCTTACATATTGGGGTTTATGAATAGACATGTGACCCAGGTGGGACCAATTAAAAGCACATATGCTCTATGACCAATGCTTAGCTCATGGATGACTTGTAACCCATGTCACATCAATGTAATTTTATTCAAGGATTTTTCTGAAACTAATGGGAAGCAGACACTTTCTGTCTCTTGGGCTAGCAGCTACCAAAAACTACTGGGGAAAATCTATGTAAGAAGAAGTTCAGCAAAAAAATTTCAAGAACAACTGATAGGTCTCTAAGTCTGGATGTTATAGAAGTCACTATGAGTGGCTCAAAAGCAACAAACATGATGAGTCATTTTCATGGGATCAGGAATGAATGTTGAACCTTGTTTCCCCTCCTTAATTTCTGCCACATACACCAAAGAACAGTATATTCTGATAGCATTTTGTCTTTTTCTTAGTAATTGGGGATATTCAGGGCAAAAACACAGGGAAATATCCTGAAAGGCTGGTGTCACTAAGAAGGATGATGTGTAGAAGATTAGCCATCAGATTATGACCTGGCTGACCCATCTTCCTTCACCTCCACTGAAAGAAGTGAAGAGAACAAACCTAACTCCAGATGGACATTTCACCAGTAACACCATGTTCAAGAAGTGGATAAAAGTGGTAGATGGAGCTATACAAGTGAAAAATGAAATATCACCTACAATGGGTAACCAGTAAGCCTAAGCTGATTTCTCAGCAGAAACCATGCAGACAAGAAGACAATGAAATGGCATATACAAAACCTTGAAGGAAAAGAATTGCCACCCAAGAATTATAAATCCAGCCAAACTGTCCCTCAAATATGAGGGTGAAATCAAGACATTCTCAGACAAACAGAAATAAAGGGAATTTGTGAAAACCAGACCAATCATACAAGAAAGGCTAAAGGAAGTCTTTTCAATAGAGAACCCACAACAGAGAACAACAAATTACAGCCAAGACACTTGACACTGCTACCTAAAAACCAACCCAGAAAAAGATTCTCAAAATAAGCTCACAAAAAATATAAACAGCGAAATAGGGAGTTGTTTTGGTTACTTAGTGCTGCTCTGACAGAAATATACCACAAAAGGGATAGCTTGAACAAACAGGAGTTTATTCTCTTACAGTTTGGGAGGCTAGAAGTCCAAGTTCCAAGTGCCAGGCTCTAGGGGCTGTGTGAAAGCCCCTTGACCTTGGGCTTCAGCTCTGCTCTTGCTCCTGGCCCACTGAAGCCAGAGGCATCACTTCACTCAGGCAACTACTGGCTGCTGAGGCTAATAAGCCCAAGGTCGACAAACAAAATAGCACAGTACCGATGTTACCAAACCACATGGCAGGCCATTAATTCAGGTCCATCGAAAGTCCCAAGGTCAGCAGAGCATGGCAGGCTGCTGAAATACCCCAGAGGGATAACTTTAACAATCAGGACCTACTCAGTTGCTCATAGCAAATTCCACCATGGTGTTTACAAAGACTTATGGCTAGAAAAGCCACACTATGTAATTTACTACACCACAATACTTGAAGAGACCCATAAGAAAAGAAGAAATTGAGTAAGTCAAT
>NW_006921611.1:17075821-17082354 GCF_000298275.1 Orycteropus afer afer
GGTCGACGAAAGAGGGGGAGACCTTCAAGGAGATGGATTGATATGGTGGCTGCGATGATGGGATCAAGTATAGCAGGGATTGTGGGGCTGGCGCGGGATCAGGCAGTGTTTCGTTCTGCTGTGCATGGGGTCGCTATGAGTCGGAAATGACTCGACGGCACTTAACAACAATAACAACAAAAATAGATTGGGAAAAAATATTTGGCTATGACATATCTGACAAGGGACTTATCTCTAAAATTTATAGAAAACTTCAATACCTCAACTCCAAAACAACAAAAAATCCAATTCAAAAAATAGGCAAAGAACATGAGCAGGTACTTAGCTAAAGATATATCAGCGGCCAACAAACACATGAGGAAGTGCTCATGATCATCAGCAATCAGAGAGAGGCAAATCAAAACAATGAGATATCATCTCACCCTAGCAATAAGAGTAAATTTCAACAAGACAGAAAATAACAAATGCTGGCAAGGGTGTGGAGGGACTGGAACACTCATATACTGCTGGTTAGACTGTGAAATGGTATAGCCACTGTGGAAAATGGTACAGCCACTGCGGAAAATGGTATGGTGTTTCCTCGAAAAATAGAAAAAAGAAATACCATTTGATCCAGCAATTCCATTACCATAAATATATACTAAAGAGGTGAGATACAGTACATGAATAGACTTACACACACCAATTTTTATCACAGCACAATTCATATAGCAAAGAGATGGAAACAACCTAAGTGCCCATCAACAGATAAATGGATAACCAAACTATGATACATTCACACAATGGAATACTATACAACATTAAAGAATAAAGAATCCATGAATCACCTCACAGCATGAGTGAATTTGGAGGACATTATTCTGAGTAAAATAAGTCAGTCACAGAAGGATAAATATTGTATGAGTTCATTATTGTAAAAAGTCAAGGAAAGGTTTGTGTAGGGAAGGAAATTCACTTTGTTGGTTACTGGGGAAGAAGAGGGAAAATTTCTGAGTAGTTAAGAGTCACATATTGATTTGCGGAAGGGAAAGGCAATATAACAAAAGTGTGTGATGAGCACAATGACAATAGGGAAAAGGAGGACACAGAAACATGCACAAAAAATGCAGACAACAGAAGCAAATACTATTACACACACAATACTGCATTACCAGTGACAGCAAACTCTAGCTTTGTGTAAATTCATAGACAGGTGAGAAGATCAGGTTGGGGTAGGTGAACAGAAATACACCCAAGACCAGCCAAGGGTAGATTTAGCTGAAGATAGCCTGACATATGTACTTGTGCCACAAAATTATCCATATATATTATAGAAGTAACAGAGGACAGAATTGGAGTAGCTTTTCAGGGAAAACCAAACACCTTGAGGGACAGAATCATCAGGACTGTGGGCTCAGGACCACAGTCTTGGAGACATCATGCTCAATTGGAATAACATAATACATAAAAATCTTGTTCTACATCTTGCTTTGATGAGCAGCGATTGGAGTCTTAAAAGCTTTCAAGTGGCCATCTAAGATGCAACTATTGGTCTCTTCCCATCTAGAGCAAAGAAGAGTGAAGAAAATGAAAGTCATTTGTAAACAATTAGATATGATGGACCATAAGGACCTCAGACTTCATGACCCTGAGACCAGAAGAACTAAATGGTGCCCAGCTGCCAATGCCAACCACTCAGAAAGGGATCAAATTTGGAGATCCTGGATAGAGTGGGAAGAAAAATGTGAAACCAAACTCAACAACACAAAAATGATCAGAATACTGGTCTGATAGAGACTGGTGGAACCCCTGAGACAATGGCCCTGGGTTATCCTTTGGGCCTGGAAATGGACTCACTTCTGTGGATTAGCTCTCAGCCCAACAGCAGAAAGACCTACAAGCACAATACCTACCCCAGGGAGATGCATCCACCTACCCTCGGGAGATGCACCCCTTAGATCAATCAGCCATGAGACATCAGAAGGGCAGCAGTCACATAGAGGGAAAGCTGGACAGACAGGAATGCATAGATAAGAAGGGCACAGGGAGGGGTAGTCACAGGGAGGAGACGGGAGGACAGCTTTTTATGGTTGGGGATTGTATTCAGGGTTGTGAAACCAAATGTGCAGGAACTCTTGAGAGTTTCAAAAATGAATCTGTTTGTAAATTTGCACTCAAATCACAATAAAATTTTTTTAAAAATTCCTCACAGGTACTTGGAACTATAGACCATTAAAAATGGACTCAATAACAAGCTGAAAAAATAAAATGACAAAATAATACAGTGTTGTGGAAAGAAAGATTTCAGATCTGAAGAAACATGAAAGTCATAAACAGATTTACACACAATTCTTTATAAACAGCAAGGAGCTCAACAGATACTGCAAAAATATTAAATTGCTTCTATAGAAGGAACACTTGCTACTCACAGTAAGTGGTAGTGAAAAATGTGAAGCCATCAAAATAGCCAGAGAGTAGCGAGTACATATAGAAAACAGTCAAAGACAATCCAATTCAAAGACAGTTGGTGCAAACAAACAAGTGCAATAGAAAATTATCACAAGAAACAGCAAACACTGAGTCTAAAAATCAAGAGAGATCAGATTTCAGGAAAATCTGATCATGAATGCTTACCACTGGAACATATACTGGTGAAATTATTGAAATATATATATAGAAATTACCAGGTGTAATGGAATAGGAAGTGATGGACACTGAAGGAAATTGGAGAGTGTATTTGCATCTAAAGACATTGAAAAGAAAAATTCATATGTTGACCCAAATGAGACCTATTTTTCTCCACCACAGCTCACAAGTACTAAAGAACAGAGCATGTTTAGTACATCTAGAGAAGGCACATGGGGTTGGTCAAGCTTGAGGACTGAGGCTAGATGGGGAGAATGCTGTGTGAACTCCACCATAATCCCTTCCAATCTCTTGTACCATTTCCCTATGCCTCCATCCTGGCCTCTCAGTTCTTAAGCTTTTAAGAACCTGCACTAAAGACTCTCTATAGGGAACTTCCCTAGACTACTGTAGTTGCTTTGCCCTTTTGTGTAGAGAACTGGAAGTGCCAGGGAATATAGGTCCCACCAGGGAGGTTTTACTGTTGGGAAGTTATTGAAGCCCCACTGCCTTGCCTTGAATCTAAATAAACTCTGGGTGAAATTCACATCCAGATTGAAGTGAAGCTGGGCCTCCGCCTGGATCTCATACTTGCTTGGCTTCTTCCCTTTCCTATCCCTTTCTCCCAATTCCTTAATGCATTCTCCCAAGGGTGCTTCCTGAAGAAGTCACTTGCACAGGAGTCCCTGCTCATGGTTTGCTTCTGAGGAACCTGATTTAAAACATATGGGTACATCATTCTGGAGAGTGAGGTGAAATAAAGGTAGACAAGATGAGGCTGACCTTCAGGACTTTGAAGGTCAGGCAAAAGACTTGTTGCTTTTTATAGATATAAGAAGGTGCTCTTGTTGTGCAGTTGTTAAGGCATTTGGGTGCTAACCAAAAGGTAGGCAGTTCAAACCTACCAGCTGCTCCACAGGAGAAAGATGAGGCAATCTGCTTCCGTAAAGATTTAAAACCCTATAGGGCAGTTCTACTGTGTCCGGTAGGATTGCTATGACTCAAAATTAGATCAAAGGCAGTGAGTTTTGGTAAGATGTAAGGGATGCTTGTTTTGTTGAATGGTCAGTATTCTATAGTTGGACTGATTGCTGTGATTTATCCCTAAGTGACATGCCACTTCAATTCACATCACCTTGTTGGATATTCCCCTGGATAGCAGGTAGATATGCAAAACTCCTTGTCCAGTTTCTAGCCTCCAAGAACTTTTTGTTAAAGAAACATTTACTTTCATCTCCAAAGGAAATCATAAGCAAGGGCCCAATATGAAAGGACTCAAAGCAGACTAATATACTTGTACGAGTTCTGAGATGTTCCCATCACACTTCAAGGATACAAGAAGCATAAATATAATTTTGGACTGAGGTGAAATCTTCTGCCTTAATGTCTGAATATCTGGCATAACTAAATGGAAAAAAAATTATGGAAGTAAAATTCACATAACATTAACCACTATAAAGTGAACAAGTTCAGTGACATTAAGTAAATTCACAATGTTGTGCAAGTACTCCATCTATCTAGTTCCAAAACATTTTCATCTCGCAAAACAAAGTCTTGTATCCATTAAGCAGTTAGTCCCCATTTCCTCTTGCCTCCAGTCCTAGGAAAGCTTCAATCAGTTTTCTGCCTCTATGACTTTATCTATGCTGTATATGTCACGTAATTGGAATCATATGTCACTTTTTATGCCTGACTTCTTTTACTTACAATGTTTTTGAGTTTCATCCATGTTGTAGTGTGTGTCAGTACTTCATTACTTTTATGGATTAATAACCTTCTATTGTATACATAGGAGCTCTGCTAGCATAGTGCCTAATACGCTTGACTGCTAACAGAAGGCTTGTGGTTCAAACACATCAGCCACTCTTTAGGAAGGTTGGGCAATATACTTCCATAGTGATACTGCCTTGGAAAACCAAGGAGAGGTCACTATGAGTCGGGTCTGACTCGACGGCATATAACAACAACAACATTGTATACGTGTATGATATATGCTTATTCATTCATCTGCTGATTGTTATTTGGGCTATTTTTTTACCCATTGTGTATAGTGTTATGAATATTCATGTACAAGTGTCTGTTTGAGTACTTATTTTCACTATTATTAGATTTTGGGCTAGAAATGCTAGGTTGAATTGAAGAATTTTAAAGAGCAGTAAGGAGTGGTTTTTCTTTTTCTGTGTGTTTTCTTCTTTTTATTTCCCCCCTCTTTTTCCTTTTGTATCTGCCCCGGTGAAGGCACGAACCCCAATGAACTGACCCTTAGATCTGGTCCCCTCTGACATTTTCCCCATGCCTCTCACCAGAGGCTGATGGCCAGTTTTTCAACTTTCTGAATGGAAAAAGAGAACTTGTGGGGCAAATGCTGCCCAAAGACCATCATTCAATAATCTTTCATGTCCTCAGGGCCTGTTTCTCAGCCTTGGCTCTTGAATAAATGCCTATAGAGGCCAGGCCCATGATGTGGGGTCTCTAGAGTGGCTAGAAGCTCCATGAAAAGGGAAATAGCTGCTATAGCTGAGATGTGTAAAGTGAGGGCCCAAGGCAACTGGAAATTCTGAATGGTTTTTTCTTTGTCCAGGAAAAGAGAAAACACAGACTTCTGGGTGAACACTACTTGTTTTTAAAATTGGCTCAGAACTTTTTAAAGTTGGTAGAAGCCAAACAAAATAACTCTGCAGGCTGAACACATCTAGAGAATGAAATGTTAACCATTTCTTTTTGAAAGTGTGTGGTTAGCTGTTTTGTGTTTGAGGATCTCAAAGGAAGGTTACGAGGATGGACACAGAGAAGTTTATCTGAAAGAGCTGACAGGGGTACTATTTTGGTTCTTGAGTGCTGCTCTAACAGAAAATACCACAAGTGGATGACTTGAACAAATAGGGATTTATTCTCTTACAGTTTAGGAGGCTAGAAGTCTGAGGTCAAACTGCCACTTCTAGGGGCTGGGTGAAAGCCCCTTGACCTGGGGCTTTAGCTCTGCCTCTAGCTCCTGGCCTAGCAAAACTGGAAGCTTCTCCTAACTGAGATAGCTGGTGCCTGGTGAGGCTGAAAAACCAAAGATCGGCAAGTGAAATGGCACAGTCCCAAAATTATCAAGCCACACAGCAGGTCACTAGTTCAAGTCCAGAAACAGTCTCAAGATCAGCAGACAACATCGCAGGCCAATGAGATGAAGGCTCAGCCAAGTGCAGGATCCAACGTGCCAAAAAACTCAGAGACCTTTCTCACAGTGTCTTTGTATATACTGGAAGCAGACCACATCCCTAAGGCAGCTACTGAGCTGCTCGAAGTAGATTCCACAATGAAGTTGATTCCAAGCCTCATCATGGGGAATAAATACGTGCAGCTGCCCAGCCACTCAAAATCAGGCCCAGCCAACTTGACACACAACCGTAACTACCATAGGTACTTTTGGCAAGATTATGAACTAGGCAGACAAGTTATTGTCTCTACCAAAAAGACACAAGAAATGAAAACAGGCACAGATGATTCTGGAACCCTGAGTTTCAAATGAAAAGATAAAGAAGTAGATCAAACACCAACTAGAAGAAGAAATTGAATGAAAACAGTGAACAAAGAGACAATTGGAGCTGTGACTATCAACTGGCCTGACACAGCACAGCCATTTAGAATTTTTGCAAGCAGTGTTCTGATTGGGGCAGCAACCTGATAATTGGCTCTGCTTGCACAAGACTACATTTGCCCACACTGGTAGCTAAAGACAAGAATGGTGTAAACTTCTCCGTATTCCCCATGTTGTTGTTGTTGTTAAGTGCCGTCGAGTCGTTTCTGACCCATAGCGACCCCATGCACAGCAGAACGAAACACTGCCCGATCCTGTGCCAGCCCCACAATCCCTGCTATACTTGAGCCCATCATCGCAGCTACCGTATCAATCCATCTCCTTGAAGGCTTCCCCCTCTTTC
>NW_006921611.1:17082454-17084250 GCF_000298275.1 Orycteropus afer afer
AAAAAAAAAAAAAAAAATCCCCACACAAAAAAAGTCCTGGTCCAGACGGCTTCACTGGAGAATTCTATCAAATGTTCAGAGAAGAGCTGACATCTATACTACTCAAACTATTCCAGAACATAGAAAATAATGGAATACTCTCAAATTCATTCCATGAAGCAAGCATAACACTGGTACCTAAACCAGGTAGAGTTGTCATTAAAAAGGAAAACTACAGACAAATATCCCTTATGAGTACAGATGCAAAATTCTTTAACAAAATCCTAGCCAACAGAATCTGACACCATATTAAAAAAAATAATACACTATGACCAAGTGGGATTCATACCAGGCATGCAAGGATGGTTCACCATCAGAAAAACAATCAGCGTAATCTTTCACATAAATGAAACAAAAGAAAAGAACCATATGATATCAATTGATGCAGAAAAGGCATTTGATAAAATCCAACAACATTTCCTGTTCAAAACTCACAGCGAAACAAAAATAGAAGAGAAAATCCTCAACATAATAAAGGGCATATATGCAAAACCAACAGCCAACACTATTGTAGTTGGAGAAAGACTCAAAGCATTCACCTTATGAATGGGAATCAGACAAGGATGTCCTCCATCACCATTTCTATATAACACTGTATTAGAAGTCTGAGCCAGGCAATAAAAAGTAAAAAAGCATCCAAATTGGCAAAGAAGAATTAAAGCTATCTCTATTTGCAGATGACATGATCTTATACATAGCAAACCCAAGAGACTCAGCAAGAAAATTACTGGAACTAATAGAAAGGTTCAACAAAGTGGCAGGATACAAGATCAACATATATGAGTCAGTTGGATTCCTCTACACCAACAAAGAGACCTTTGAAAAAGAAATAAGGAAAACAATACCATTTACCAAAAAGTTAAAATACTACAAGAGACCTACATAAATGGAAGAACCTGCCATGTTAATGGATATTAAGACTGAATATTGTGAAAATATCAATACTATCCAAAGCAATTTATACATTCAATACAATCCCAATCCAGATTCCATCAGCATTCTTTAAGGACAAGGAAAAACCAATCACTAACTTTGTATGGGAAGGAAAAGAGACTTCAGATAAGCAAAGCACTACTGAAGAAGAAGAACAAAGTAGGAGGTCTCACACTCCCTGATCTCAAAACCTACTATACAGCCTCAGTAGTCAAAACAGCATGGTACTGGTATTACAATAGACAAATATACCAATGACTGGAATCAAGAACCCAGAAATAGACTCATGCATCTATGAACAATTGATCTTTGACAAAGGGCCAAAACCCATTAAATGGGGGAGAGATAACCTCTTTAAAATGGTGCTGGCAAAATTGGATATCCACTTGCAGAAAAATGAAATGAGACCTATCCCTCACTCATACATAAAAAAACAAACTGGAGATGGATCAAAGACTTAAATGTAAAACCCCAAACCATAAAGTTCATCAAAGATAAAATAGGGGCAAATCTAGGGGCCCTGGTTTATGGCATAAATAGACTATCAAGCATAACACAAAATGCACAAGCAGCAGAAGAGAAAGTAGATGACTGGGACCTTTTAAAAACTGAATTCTTATGTATATCAAACAACTTCTCTGAAAGGGTAAAAAGAGAACCTATAGATTGTGCCCATTCCAAAGAAAGGTGATCCCACAGAATGTGGAAATTATAGAAAAATATCATTAATATCGCATGCAAGTAAGATCTTACTGAAGATAATTCAGAAACGTTTGCAGCAGTATATTGACAGAGAACTTCCAGAGGTTCAAGCCGGATTCAGA
>NW_006921611.1:17084651-17098262 GCF_000298275.1 Orycteropus afer afer
TAAGGCACCTACTGATGAAGGTTGAAGAATACAGTCTGCAGTATGGATTACATCTCAACATAAAGAAAACAAAAATCCTCACAACTGGATCAATGAGCAGCATCACAATAAATGGAGAGAAGATTGAGGTTGTCAAGGAAGTCATGTTGCTTGGTATTCCCCATACCCTGCTAGTAACTAAAGGTGTGACCACCTTTCACACCAATCTACCTTCTAGATAGTCAGGAATGCCACCCCAGACTGGGGTTGTCCCCAGCCACCTTCTGGACCAGCAGTAACTCCTTCTAACCAGGTCTCTCCTGCCTGTAGCCACCTCTGGGTTGGTAGAAACTCCTTCTGGGAGCAGGGGCCCTGCCCCTGGCTGCCTTCTTGGCTGACAGTAACTCCTTTCATGTCCACAAAATCATTTACCATTTACAATAGCCACCCAAAGATGAAATACTTAGGAAAAAATCTAATCAGAGACACAAAAGACCTATACAAAGAAAACTCTAAAACACTGTTACAATAAACCAAAAGATACCTACATAAACAAAAGAATTTACCATGTGCATGGATAGGAAGACTTAACATTGTAAAAATGTGAATACTACCCCAAACAATCTACAGATATAGTATCAGGCAAGGGACTAAACTTTAAAATTTAGAGGAAAATTCAACACCTTAACAACAAAAAGACAAATAATCCAAATAAAAATTGGCAGAGGAAATGAGCAAACATTTCACCAAAGAAGACATTCAGGTGGCCAACAAACACATGAAGAAGTGCTCATAATCATTAACATTTAGTGAGATGCAAATCAAAACAACAGTGAAATATCATCTCACTCCAGCATTAATAGCAAAGTTAAAAAAAAAAAAAAACCAGAAAACTATAAATGTGGATGAGAGTGTGGAGAGACTGGAACCCTCATACACTGCTGGTGGGATTGTAAAATGGTAAAGCCACTGTGGAAAACAGTATGGCCTTTCCTTAAAAAGTTGGAAAAAGAAATACCATATGATCCAGCAATCCCACTACAAAGTATACATCCTACAGAAATAGGAGCTGTGACAAGAATAGATATGTCACACCCATGTTCAATGCAGCACTATTCACAATACCAAAAAGATGGAACAGTCTAAGTGCCTGTCAATGGTTGAATGGAGAAACAAACTATGGTATACCCACAATGGAATACTATGCAATGTTAAAGAATATTGATGAATCTTGGAAACATTGCTTAACATGGATGAACCTGAAGGACATTATGCTGAGTGAAATAAGTCAATAAAAAAAAGGACAAATATCATATGGGACCACTATTATAAAAAGTCAAGAAAAGGTTTTCACACAAAAAGAAGCATTCTATGATGGTTATCAGGTATGGGAAGGGAAAGGCAGGTATACCACTAACAGAGGGTAGATATACACATATTAACTTGGGTGGAGGGGAACGCAATAGACAATGAGTGGGGCATGCAGCACCAAATGATCAAGGAAAAGGAAGGCACTGGGCAGAGTACAAGAGTTAAAGGCAAAAAAAGGTAAATACTACTACATATGCAATCTTGCAATAACAGTAATTACAATAATCTACTAGTGGATACATAACAGATGTAATGCTGGAAGCACTCACTTCTTTATGGCAAGAAATTTGGATGACATACCCAGCTAACTGTGGTGGTTAAGGTTATGTGTGAAGTTGACTGGGTCTGGTTTTGAGTGGCTGGGCAGCTGGATGTAGTTATTCCACATGATGAGACTGATAATCGACTCCATGGCAGAATCTACCGTGAGCGGCTGAGTAGCTGCCTTAGGGATGTGGTCCACTTCCAGTATATACAAAGACAGTGTGAGAAAGGTCTCTGAGCTTTTTTGGTACACATGGACGCTGTGTGTAGCTGAGTCTTCATTCAGAAGCCTGCCATGTTGCCTGCCGATCCTGGGGCTGTTTTTAGTCACCTTTTGGACCTAGAACTGAACTAACCCCTGTGGCACAATTTTCAGCAAAACAATAGCTAGGTGGATAAGGAGAACAACAATACTAGGGAGTTATGCCACTCCTTAGAACAATCAAACATTTAAGGTCAAAAGGGCAGCATTAGCCCAGAACAAAGTTCAGAAGACAGGAGGGGTTAGAGAAGAAGGAGGAATGGAAACGAGAAACACAAAGAGGAAGTGGGATAAGTGATGTTACACTGAGGTGTTTTCAATCAACGACATAAAAAATGTGTATGAATTGTTGAGTAGAAAATGATCTGCTGTGTAAAATTTCACCAAATCACCATAAAAAGTTAAAAAAAAAATAAGGATTATGCAGCAAAAAAAAAAAAAAGAAAATATATGGAAAAAGTATTATAGAGGTGTACCAAGCAGATAATTGATTATAATGTTCTATTTCTGGAAAAGAGAAAAAATAAGAAGCTGTCAGGGGCTGTTGGGGGTGGGCATAGGGCCAGGGGAGAGTAGATTTCTGAGCAAAGAGCCCATTGGGGCACCTGTGCACCTTGCTCCTGAGGCTGTTTGCTGAGACAGGTTCAGTTTTACTGTGGGATGTTCCACCAAGTCTGTCCCTGGGAGATAATGCCCTCAGTCACCCTAATACCGAGGAGCTGATTTTGTCATTTATGGCTCCTAGAAACCTGCCCTACGAAGTCTGCTTCCAGCATGATAACATTCATCCCAAGACCTGAAAAAAGCACAATATAACCACTTCCTAGAGTTGTGTGTGCATTAAGGGATTTCTGATTAGCGAATACTGGAGGGTCAGGAATGATTTTGAACTTGCTGCCTAGAAGACTAATTGAGTCCTTTGGGACACACGCAGGTGTGGATAGAGGAGGGAGCACATAAAGTTAAATCTATTTCAAGAAGTTCCCTTAAAAGCCTTAGCTCCATTTCACTAATGGTAAAACTTCCATTTTACTAATGGAAAAACAGTCTTACAGAAGCTAAGTGACTTACTCAAGTTCGTGGTGTGGCTGTGACTCTGACCCTAACTTTGAATCAAAGGTCTGTTATCTTCACTATTATACTGTATTGCAGTTACAGATTAGGATTCAAAGTATTTGTCAGTCAAACTTTCTGAGCCACTTTGTTGGTATTAGGTGCCATCGAGTTGGCTCCAACTCATACAAATCCTACCCACAACAGAAAGAAACACTGCCCAGTCTGAACCACTTTAAGACTTGAAATTCAAGAAGGCTGTGGTATCTCTTCCCCTGGCCTCACATTTGAGGTAAGATTTATCCCCAAATTCAAAGTACAGTGCATCTTACTTACCGAGCTGCCCTAGGACCAGTAAGAAGGAACCAGACAGGACACCGGAACCAAGAAGTCTTCTCACTTGCTCATTTCAGTGGCTTTCCACACAGTCCCGCCCCTAGAGTCCATTTTAAAATCAGCCCAGGCATCTCTGGGAAATGTAGTTTCAAGGCCTCACATGCCCCAGCTGTCTTATTCAAATCTGAAAAATTTCCATTTTTCATTGAAAAAATGTGCAGATGTGATTGTCTGATGAGCTTCATGCCACAGTCTAATGAGGAGTGTGACCTTGTATTTGACAGGTTCCTGCTCTCAGGGTGGGTAAAGATTTCCTGTGTGTGATTTGGAGCCTAAAGTTGAAGAGCATCCAGGAAAGGCAGATCTAAAACCTACAGCGGGCAGGAGTGGAAATTGGAAGATTTTTACTGTAGAGTACATTTTTGTTATCAATTCCTGTAAGGCCTGTCTACTTCTATTCTCCCCCCACCCCCATTTTTTCTCTGTACTCCGAGGTACCTCTTGAAATTGTCTGAATTGTGCTCATATGTATGGTTTGTTTTTGTTGGTTGCTGTAGAGTCGATTCTGACTCATTGTGACCTCATGTTTGCAGAGTAGAATTGCTGCATAGAGTTTTCAAGGCTGTGACCTTTCTGAAGCAGATCACCAAGCTTGTCTTCTGAGGCACATTTGGGAAGATTCAAACCACCAAACTTCCAGCTAGCAGTAGCTTAATCATTTGCACCACCTAGGCAGCCATGTATATGTTATGTGGTTTTGTGTTCACATGTGTTATTAAATTGCATAAATGATATTGTCTATAATTCCTGCTGTTTCATGCTTTTCACTGTACATTTCATTTTAAGAAATCTAATCATGGCACTATCTTTGCCTTGTGCTACACTTTGTTGTTGTTATTGTTACGTGCCATCAAGTCAGATGTGACTCATAGCAATCCCTCCTTGGGTTTCCGAGGCGGTATCACTATGGAAGTAAATTGCCCAACCTTCCTTCCAAGGAGTGGCTGGTGGGTTTGAACCGCCGGCCTTCTGGTTAGCAGTCAGGTGCCTTAGGCACTATGCCACCAGAGCTCCTTGTGCTACCCTTTAGCACTTATTATTCCAATACATGCACCTTTGTCCTGTGGCAAGATGTGTGGAACTCTACCTGAAGACTTTTTCTCAGCCTGTGCTTGGGTGGCTACAAGGATGTGCAATTTAATGTCCCTGGGACCAGCATTTAGCCATGATGATGGTAGTTGTTGGAGAATAATCTGCCCACTTGTCTAACCTCTCGGGAGGTATTACTCTGAAGCAAGAGCAACATTTTCTCCCAGTGTTCTCCTCATGGTATTAAGTTCCATTTCATCAAGAAAGTAATCTGCCAATAATGAACTCTTATTGATTCCCTGGCCCCTTATGATCTAAACTCACCTTCCCACTCTTTTATTAAAAAAATCCAAACTCACAGCTGTTGATTGAGTCAGTTCCTACTCATAGCGACCGACCGGCTGCTCCTTGGGTTTCCGAGGTGGTATTTCTAGGAAGTAAATTGCCCAGTCTTCCTTCCGAGGAGTGGCTGGTGGGTTTGAACCAACAGCCTTCTGATTAGCAATCAAATGCCTTAGGCACTACCCCAGCTCCTCAGATCACTTCCCAAATAAATTACTTAAATACAGATCTTAGTCTCAGTGTCTGATTCTGGGGAACCCAACCTAAGACTATATAATTAACAAATTTCATTGTTGAGGGGCACCAACCTCCTGCTAGTAGGTTGCCTATAAGTCCCTGCAACTACAAACTACACTATGATGACTATCCTTCTACACTTCCCCTGTTGATGGACATGAGCACATCTCTAGGTATGTAGCAGGAACGGAATTGGCTGGTGGTCGTGCACAAGTGCACTGTATTTCACTCACCACTACCAGATGAATGTCCATCTGTGCAGGAGGATGGCCATGTGCCCACATTCTCACTGACATCAAATGTTCTAGTTTTCAAAGTCTGCCCATCTCAAGGAAAGACACTGGGAGAAGCACAAGTGTTAAAGTTAACAAATTGTTGTTGTTGTTATGTGCCGTCGAGTCAAACCCGACTCATAGCGACCCCTCCTTGGGTTTCCGAGGCAGTATCACTACGGAAGTAGGATTGCCCAACCTTCCTTCCAAGGAGTGGCTGGTAGGTTTGAACCGCCAGCCGTCTGGTTAGCAGGCAAGTTAACAAAGGTAAATATTAATTACATATACAACCCTGAAATAATAGTAATATATTAGTGGATATATGAATAGACATGTGAGCGTAACAGGTGTGGGAATGCAAATGGGACTACACCTATGAATATATATATATAGGTTTGACATAGAATATTTATATATGTATATATTTGTATGTGCTGCCTATAGCAGAGCATATAGGGGGAAAATTATGAAAACTTTTTAGCAATAAACAAACACCTTGAGGGAATGAATTACTGGGCCTAGGGGCTCAGACCATAGTCTGTAATATCATTACATAAATGATATTGTCTGTAATTCCTGCTGTTTCATGCTTTTCACTGTACATATCAAAGGGATATCAAGGTCAACTGACATAACACAGCCCACAAAGACAATGTTCTATATTCTACTTTGTTGAGTATCTATTGACTGGGGTCTTAAAAGCTTGTGAGCAAGCTTTTTCTAACATGCAACTATTGATTTCTCCTTGTCTGAAGCAAAGAAGAGTGATTAAAATCAAAGATACATAGAAACAATTAGTCCAAAGGACTAACAGACCATGTGAACTATAGCTTCCATGACCCTGAGATGAGAACTAGATGGTACCCAGCTACCAGTGCCAACCAATCTGAAAGGGATCACAATAGGAGGTACTGGATAGAATGGGAGAAAACTGTGGAGCGAAACTCAAAATCATAAAAAAAAAAAAACCAAACAGGTTTCTTAATTGATAGAGATTGGTGGAACCCCTGAAACTATGTTCCTTAGTCACCCTGCAAGCCTAGGACTGAACTCACCCTGGTGGTTCAGCTTTCAGCCAAACAATAGACAGGCCTATAAATTGAACAATAGCACTAGGGAAATATACATTCCTTAGAGTAATCAACAATGCAAGATCTAACAACACCACATAACATGGATGAATTGGAGGACATTATGCTGAATGAAATAAGTCAATCACAGAAGGACAAATATAGAATTAGTTCATTATCATAAAAAGTCAAGGAAAGGTTTATATATGGAAGAAAAGTTTCTTTGTTGGTTACCAGAGGTGGGAGTGGTGGGGAGGGGAGGGAACACTGCAAAACAAAACAAAAAATGCGTTGACCCATGTCACTTTAGTTTTATGTATCTCACTGTACATAAGTTGTATTTCAATAAGATGTATTTTTTAAAAAATATTCAACATCTAAAGGACAGCACTTGCCCAGGAATAAAGCTCAGAAGACAGGAGAAGGTAAGAAGGACAAATGCAAACTGGAACTACATGGAGGAAGTGGGAAGAGTGCTGTTATATTGTGGGTAGTGCAATCAATATCACAAACAAAATGTGTATGAATTGTTGAATGGAAAACCAATCTGCTTGGTAAATTTTCACCCAAATCATGATAAAAACTTTTTTTTTTTTTTTAAGTCTGTCCATCTTTTTCGTGTTAGGTAATAGCTCAATGTTGTTTTAATTTGCATTTCTCCAATGACTACTGAGTTTGAGTAGCTTTTCAAACTATGAATTCGAATTGAATTGACGGCATCTAACAGCAGTAACAAAGAAAGGTAATCTAACAGAATGTGGCATTATTGAACAATATCATTAATATCACACACAAGTAAAATCTTGACGAAAGTAATTAAAAAATGAGTGCAGCAGTATATTGACAGAGACCTTCCAAAAATACAGACTGGATTCAGAAGAGGATGTGGAACAAGGGATATCACTGTTGATGTCAGACAGATTTTGGCTAAAAGCAAAGAATACCAGAAATATGTTTACTTGTATTATATTGACTATGCAAAAGCATTTAATTATGTGGATCATAACAAATTATGGATAACATTGAGAAGAATGGACATTCCAGAACACTTAATTGTGATCATGAGGAACCTTTACATAGACCAGGAGGCTTTCATTCAAACAAAACAAGGGGATACTTCATGGTTTAAAATCAGGAAGGAAGTACATCAGGGTCATATCCTTTCACCATGCTTATTCAATCTGTATGCTGAACATATAATCCAAGAAGCTGGACTATATGAGGAAGAACATCAGGATTGGAGGAAGACTCATTAATAACCTGTGATATACAGAAAGCACAACCTTGCTTGCTGAAAGTGAAGATGAGTTGAAGTGCTTACTGATGAAGATTAAAGACTATACTCTGCAGTATGGATTATACCTCAACATAAAGATAACAAAAATCCTCACAACTGGACCAATAAGCAGCATCACAATAAATGATAAAAAGATTGAAGTTGTCAAAGATTTCATATTACTTGTTTCCACAATCAACACCAGTGGAAGCAGTAGTCAAGACATCAGATGATGTATTATACTGGGCAAATTTACTGCAAAAGACGTTTTTTAAGTGTTGAAGAAGAAAGATGTCTCTTTGAAGACTAAGGTGGGCCTAACATTTGCAGCAGTATATTGATAGAGAACTTCCAGAGGTTCAAGCCAGATTTAGAAGAGGACATGGAACAAGGGATATCATAGCTGTTGTCAGATGGATCTTGGCTCAAGGAAGGGAATACCAGAAAGATGTTTACTTGTGTTTTATTGACTATGCAAAGGCATTTGATTGTGTGGATCATGACAAATTATGGATAACATTAAGAAGAATGGGAATTCCCAAGCACTTAATTGTACTCATGAGGAATCTGTACCTTGAACAGGAGACTGTCGTTCGAACAGAACAAGGGGACACTACACGGTTTAAAATCAAGAAGGGAGTGCGTCAGGGTTGTATTTTTTCTCCACACTTATTCAATCTATATGCTGAGCAAATAATTCGAGAAGCTGGACTATATGAAGAAAAACGTGGTATCAGGATTGGAGGAAGAATCATTAACAACCTGAGATATGCAGATGATATAACTTTGCTTGCTGAAAGTGAGGATGACTTAAGGCACCTACTGATGAAGGTTGAAGAATAGAGTCTGCAGTATGGATTACGTCTCAACATAAAGAAAACAAAAATCCTCACAACTGGACCAATGAGTAGCATCACAACAAATGGAGAGAAGATTGAGGTTGTCAAGGAATCCACGATGCTTGGTTCTACAATCGATGCCAACAGAAGCAGCAGTCAGGATATTAGACGACGTGTAGCATTGGGAAAGTCAACTGCGAAGGAACTGTTTCAAGTGCTGAGGAGCAAGGATATCTCATTGAGGACTAAGGTGCGCCTGACACAAGCCATGATATTTCCAATTGCCTGGTATGCATGTGAGAGCTGGACAATGAATAAGGAAGACCGAAGAAGAGTTGATGCTTTTGAGTTGTGGTGCTGGTGAAGAATGCTGAAAGTACCGTGGACTGCTAAAAGAACTAACAGATCTGTCCTGGAGGAAGTGCAGCCAGAATGCTCCTTGGAAGCAAGAATGGCCAGACTTCGTCTCACCTATTTTAGTCATGTTGTAAGAAGGGACCATTCCCTGGAGAAGGATGTCATGCTTGGTAGGGTGGAGGGTCGATGAAAGAGGGGGAGACCTTCAAGGAGATGGATTGATACGGTGGCTGCAATGATGGGCTCAAGTATAGCAGGGATTGTGGGGCTGGCGCGGGATCGGGCAGTGTTTCGTTCTGCTGTGCATGGGGTCGCTATGAGTCGGAAATGACTCGATGGCACTTAACAACAACAACAACAACAACCCATGCCATGGCAATTTTAATAGTCTCATATGCACATGAAGGCTGGACAATGAATAAAACAGACTGAAGAAGAGTTAATGCTTTTGAGTTGTGGTGTTGGTGAAGAATATTGAAAGTACTATTAAAGAACCAACAAATCTGTCCTTGTAGAAGTGCAGCCAGGATACTCCTTGGAGGCGAGAATGGCCAGCCTTTGTCTTTCCTACTTTCATCATGTTGTTAGAAGGGATCACTCCCTGGAGAAGGATATCATACTTGGTAAAGTGGAGAGTCAATGAAAAAGAAGAAGGCCCTCAACGAGAAGTATTGACACAGTGGTTGCAATCATGGGCTCAGGTATAGCAAGCATTGTGAGGATGGTGCAGGACCAGGCAGTGTTTCCTTCTGTTGTATATAGGGTTGTTATGAGTTGGAGCTGGCAACAACAACAATAATAACATTGATCCTTCACATTTCCCTTCTGTGAATTGAATGGTGAGGTTTTGAGGAAAATCCTTCCTCCAATTTAGCTAGGATGCAACAGTGACCCAGGAATGGATTACAGAGCAGATCTTGCTAGAAAGACATTGCAGGGGAAATAAATAATCCCACAATATGGGTTTGAGTGCTGGATCATCTTTGGCACAAAGTATGGGAGAAGTTGTTCAATGGATTATGGCTATTGCCTCCTTGATTCTTGGAAATCTGACACCTGAATTAGAGACATTACAACACAGAATGGTCACATTACAGTTTTGAGGTTGCTTCTCCTTGTTATAGCCAAAGTGACAGAGACCCCTGAGGATCTTCACCTAGAATTGTCACATGAAACTGTCACCAGGATTCTGGTGGATATTATAGTGTAAGGCTGAAGTCATAGATCTCAGTGTCCAAGGCAGGAATCCCTGATGTTTTAGGGCTGGAATGTCAGCGAGTTTGAGAAAATCCTCCAAGATTTCAAGCTGAAATCTGACTACTTTCAAGGTTTTACAGGTGAAAGAGAGAGAAGAGCTTGGAAAACTTGAATTCTTACTGTGTGACTCCTTACCATGGAAGTGTTGGGGTTTAGAGGTGAAGGGAATGAAGTATTTATGATCATATTTACAAAAGCTGCTGGTTAACTGTGCCATGGGCAAGTTGGAAGTATATATATAAATAAACTTCATGTATTAGTCTTAGTTTAAAATACTAATATGGGCTAACTCACTTTTTTCCCCCTAAAATGAAAACATTTATTCTTGCACTGGCAGGAAAGAAGGAAAAAAGGAAAATCTCTCCCTTCTCTGAACTTCTCTGAAAAAGGACCCCATGGAGGACCCTGGGTCCAAGTGGAAGATTTTATTTTTTAGTAAATCTGTAACTTGAGTTCCACATTTCTTCTATATAGGTTCCTATGACTACTTAGTACTGATATTTGGTTAAAAGTTATTATTTTGTTTTGTTTTTTTAAATGATATTCAGAAGATATGGTCTCAGAAATAATTTTCTACTTGGAACAGTGTCCTCCAAGTAGGAATGCAATATTGTTTAACCATGATATGAAAGGTCTATTGGCAGATGCACTTAAGGAGCAACTCCTTTTAAAAATATCTTTTTGAGAGTTGGGGGGGATTTTATCTGTGGTCTGGTCAGGTGAATGTTTTGGATAATTTCATGTTCCATCATTTCCAGGATGATCCAAGACTTCTAGGAATATTGAACTGAGATGTTCAAGGAAGCTGTTAAATAACTGACGTTTCTACTTAAGACATGATTTTGTTCAGATGATGATGATACCCTTAATGGATTGAGGTAAGTGAAAATTTCATGAGTCTTGAGATAGTCTTCTTCAGTTTAGAATCTTGACCTTCAACTACAGTGTCTGGGACAATTTTTTCAGGTGTGTTAGACATTTATTGATAGGTCGGAAATGCTATTGCAGATAGCTGAATGTTGTAAAAGGAGGGGAAATATAAATGGACAGAATTGAGTAGAAGTTTATTCTACTAAACAGGAAGAAATTTTGGCTTTGGGAGTCACGGGAGAGGAGAAAGAGGCAGGGAGATCCAGGTGAAGTGCTGGTGTGGTGGGACACAATGAGACTTCACAGCCATATGTTTTCACTCACTGCCACTGAATCGATTCTGACTCATAGGAACCCCTTTGGGTTTCCAAGGCAGTGGTAAATCTTTATGGAAGTAGATTGCCCGATCTTGCTTCCGCAGAGCGGCTGTTGGATTTGAACCACCAGCTTTCTGGTTAGCAGTCAAATGCCTTGGGCACTGCACCACCAGAGCTCCTTGCCATATGTTCTAGTCTGACAGAAAGTTGGGAAGGCAGGAAGACAAGACCAGGTAAACAGCTTGCCATGTCTTGATGGAAAGAGATACCCCAGTTAGAGGCATGGATACAGCAAGGTCAATTTGAGAAATGGCTCAAAATGCTCCTCTTCAGACATTTTCTTCTGTCTTCTTAGTAGATTTGCTTCCTGTCTTCACCTCTAAAGGTTGTAGTGTCTTAGTCTCAGGAACTGTCCCTTCTCAATGCACACTTTCCCTCTGGGTGATCTCACTCATTCTTACGACTTTAAATGCCATTCAAATACTACCTGGGTTCCCCCCAGTAGCAGAGACTAAGACAAAGGAATAAATGCAAGTATTTAGTAGGGAATGTAATTTAGGGTACAAGAGTTAGGGATATGGGTAACAAGACAGGAAGAACAGATAGCCAATAGTTTACTCCTAGTCTTGCTGGAAAATTTAGAAGTGACATCCTTACTAGCTCTTATTCAGCTTTCCTCTGCTGTTAGAACAAATGATGAAATCCATCAAGCATACAGAACTGTACTGAGAATTATACAACGAGCACCTTTATATCTATTACTCAGGCTTGTCTGATCACAATAGATTTTAAGCCCCATTTTCACCTCTCTTTCATGTTGTTTTTCTCACCAATTCCCTCTCTCACCAGAGATAAATTCTTCCTTGAAATGTGTATTCATCATTCTCATGAATATTTTTATATTTTCCTTATTTTTATACATATATTTCTCAAAAACAACATGCAGCATTGTTTTGTATTCTTTAAAATGATATATGAAAGATATTCTACTGTGTTCATCATTCTGCAACTTTTTTTTCTCACTCAACATTGGTGTTGACTTTGACTTCTTTCTTTTTCTTATGTTGTTGTTATTGTTTGCTGCCATTGGGTTGACTCAGACTCATGATGATATTATGGATAATAGCATGAATTATTTCCCAGTCCTGAGCCATCTTCAAGATTGTTGGCATGACTGAGTCCATTGTTAGTGATGTCTTTTTCTCATGCCTTTATCCAATCCAACAGCAAATCATGATGAGTGTCCCTTCCTAAGGGGGCCAAAAGGTGCCTATCATGAGGGGGCCAAGAGGTGTCCTGTGTTGCCAACAGGAGTTGAGAGAGCTGTTCTGCACTGGAGAAAGGAGACTTTGCCTACATGCTTTCTGATTCTGATCATGAGCTGTAGCTTGCTGATACTGATTTCAAGCTACATCCTGTTATTTTCTTAACAAACCACTTAACTGTAAGTATGGTATGAGTTCTTATAGCCATTGCAATGACTTATCGAACCCAGATGAGAAGTGGAGTGTGCCTTGGGAGGGATGGTTGGTGTCAGAATTAGTAAAAAGGTTGGAGAGTGGAGATATGTCTGACCTCTGCTTCATAGAGTTCAGCAAGAGTTAGGGATATGGGTAATAAGCTGATTTTGATTTGCATAATCCCCCCTAAAGTTAGGCAGATACTACTGCTGCTATTACTACTACTCCCACCATTTCTATCAGGAGTGTATGTAAGTATCATTTCTCACCAATTCCCTCTCTCACCAGAGATAAATTCTTCCTTGAAATGTATATTCATTTCACTTAGCCATAAGGAATTTTATCATATTTTCATTAACTTTTGTCAATTGGAAATGTGAAAAGGTGGTATTTCACTTTTTTTTAATCTTTAATTCTTACTGAGTTTGTACACTTTTTGTAGACTTATTAGTCATTTGTATTAGTCTATTGAGTATTACCAAATTTATATTCTTGGCTCATTTAAAAATGAATTAATATTTTACTTTTATAGATCTTTATCTATAAAGCATACTAATCCACCAACATATATCTTTCAAATACTTTTACTAAATTTTTTTCTATTAAATTTTTTTAACATGAAAGGTTTTTATTTTATGTAGTCAAATCTATCAGTCTTTTCCATGATAGTTTCTGTCTTTGGTGTCTTATTTAGAAAGGCCACTGTCTTCCTGATACTACATAAAATGTTCATTTATATTTACCTATTACTGTGGCTGTTCTGGTTACCTAGTGCCACTCTGACAAGAAATGTACCACACACGGGATGGCCTTAACAAACAGGAGTTTATTCTCTTACAGTTTGGAGGCTTTAAGTCCAAGTTCAAAGTGGCAGGCTCTAGGGGCTGGGTGAAAGCCCCTCAACCTTGGGGTCCAGCTCTGCCTCCTGGTCCTGGCCCACTGGAGCTAAAGGCGTTTGTT
>NW_006921611.1:17098632-17099231 GCF_000298275.1 Orycteropus afer afer
CCACCAGCTGCCCAGCCACTCAACCAGGCCCAGCCAAGTTGACACAAAAACATAACCACCACAGTTGCTTAATGAATCTTATACCTTGATAATGTTAGAATCATTTGTGTATTCTTAAGCCTCACCAAGAGTCCTTGAATGGTGATTAGTGCTTGGTGATTTGAGTCCAACCAGAGGCACCTGGCCATCCACTTCTGAAAAGTCAGTCACTGAAAGCACAGTTCTACTCTGACACACACGACATCACCATGAGTTGGAACTGATTCCACAGCAACCATTTTTTTCTTTTTGGTTGAAACATACACAAACCAACTAAATCACAATGTGTCTGCACAGGGCCTAGTCATCTAAATTATAATAAAACTACACAGATGACTTAAAAAAAATTAAATTCTTTTTAATAAATTGTAAGAAGAATGCCTAATAAGAGCCAAAATTTATTGAAGTTTGCCAGAAAAATAGTAAACTCTCAGCAGTGTAGAAAAACAGGCACAGTAAACCCTCAATAGTGTGAAAAAGGTGACAACTCTTATCTTCATGGAGCTTACTGTTGAGAGAGTGAGACACCATTAATCAAGGAATCACACAAAGAAGTAAAG
>NW_006921611.1:17100449-17106112 GCF_000298275.1 Orycteropus afer afer
CCTCGGCTGATTGTTCTTCTCTCTGGCTTCCTGGCTTTTAATCCCCTTTCTCCTGCTCTTCCTGCCTGCTGCTTTGGGCGTCCCTGAGTTGTCTCTCCTCACCTGTAACCCTGAGGCTGACTACTGGGAGCTGACTACTGATATACTGGGAGATGAGGTTAGCAGGTTATATATATACTAATGAGGTTACATGGAAAAGGTAGGAACCTCCCACACAGAAGGAGCAGCATGTGCAAATGCCCTGTGACTGATGAAACAACCCTAAGTAGACTTTGAGAGGACGCCTGTGTGGCTGCAATGGCAAGACCTTGGGAGGAGAGAGGACTTGGAGTTAGGTAGGGCTGGAGAGGTAGGGAGGAGAGAAATCATGCTGGACCTTATAGGCAGGAGAGACATTTTTCTTTTCTTGTAAGATCTGTGAGAAGCCATTGAAAGCTATAAGTTGGGGGTAGGGGTTGGTATGCCTATATTTTCATTTTGAAAGGTCACTGGAGCAGACTATCAATTCCCAGCTCACCTCCCCTGGGCCTTCCAGTGTACTCAGTGCGTTTACAACACCTGGACGTGCATGTTAGCAATCCCTCTTCAGAAAGTGTCAAAGTCCCTCAAGTTACAATGTGCCTTCAGCCTATTTCTACCTATTTTATTTCTGTTTACTTTGCCATAGGTTATTTCTCTCTGGGTGCAGCCAAGTTTATGGTGACCTTTGTACCAAAAGACTGCAGCAAATCTTCTATTTCCTGCTGAATTTTCCTCCTATTTTCTTCCCCATTTCTCAAGGCACCATAAAACTTTAATTGCAATATACTGGGATACTCTTATTTCTTAGCTGCAGGTGTCATACTATTGCTCATATACCTTCTTCCAAACAATTGAGGGTCAAAACTTCTCAGAAATACAAATGAAATGGTAGAAAGATTGATCACCATTGCCACCAATGTTGGAGAAGACATTGATACTGGAGTTCATTAACTTTAAGCAAGAGTAACCTCCCATTCAGAAGATGGGAAATATATATTATGAAAATATTGTTGTAGATCTTCAAATAATTTACTTTTTTTTCTTTTTAGGAAAATAATATTTTATGTCACACATGTTTATGTTTAAATAGTATATGTGAGCACTGGAATTTGGCTTTTAAAATATTGCTTTAATCTTCTCCTAGCTTTTACTCATAGTTCTTAATTTCTGATTTTCAATATCTTAACTGACTTCAATTCTAATTTTCCATTTTTATTTTCAAATCCATTTTCAGACCTAAATAAAGGGGATATAATATGATTTTTTTTTTTAATATTGTGATTTGGGTGAAAGTTTACAGAGCAAATTCATTCCATTCAACAGTTCATACACATTTTGTTTAATGATTGTAATCCCCATAAGGTAACAGCTTTATTCCCACTTCCTCCCTGTGGTTACCTTTTCCCTGTGTCCTGCTTGCCTATACTCCCTGCCCTCTGAGCTATCTCCCTGTGCAAATGCTGCCCTTATCATCTCCCTTGGTTGATTGATCTAAAGAGTATACCTACCTGGTATAAATGTTCACCTTGGAAGCCTATCTGTTGTTTGGCTGGAAGTAACAGGAGTGAGTTCAATTCCAGGCCCAGAGGACGACTAGGAACTGTAGTTCCCAGGGAAGAGGATCTAATATGATTATTATTGAAAGAATGTTCTACATCTTGTGAGGAGTGATTTGTCTTAGGGTGTTCTGTGATGGCTGTATATTTAAGTGACAACTGCCTTGCATTGATCAACTTCTAGGTTACTGGTATAATTGTTGTTTTATGCATGCATTCTCACTTGAACCCATTGAAAACTTATAACAATGCAGAACATTATTAACTCCAACTTTTAGTTTAGGGAACAAAGGATCAGAGCATTTGTGGATGCTCCCACAGTGAGTTAGAGACAGAGCCAGGTTGTCAGGCTTTTTTGTTCCTGAAGCCAGCAGCCATAAGGGAGGCTGGGAACTAAAGTGCAGCCACTTGTTTCCGCCTGAAGGTATTGGTTTAGTTCAGGGATGCTTCACTGGAACTGAAACCCTGGAGGTAACTTAACCAAATTGGAACCCAAAAGGATGTGCTTTCTCTTAAAACGCCCCAGGTTTCAGTCCAAAGTGGGTGGGATTCTGGTCAGTGTGAAAGATCGATTAATCTAAGGAGCTCTGTTGGAGTAATGGGTAAGGTATTTGGCTGCTAACCAGAAGGTCAGTGGTTCAAACCCACCAGCTGCTATGTGGGAGGAAGATGAAGCAATCTGCTTCTATAAAGATTTACAGATTTGGAAACCCAAAAGGGGTCTCTATGAATTGGAATAGACTCAGTGGCAATGGGTTTGGCTCCTAATCCAAGGTTTTTTTTTCAGCAGACTAACCTAAAATACTGTATTTTCTTATTTGGGGGCCTTTTCTCTATATCTTTGTGTATAAATCTGTAAAAATATATTTATGCCTATAATATAAAATAATATATTAAAAAGACATTCATAGTCTTGCCTCCTCCCCACCTTACTAATGAGGAAAGGATTTATGTTTTGCTAATCAAGAGAGTATGTGTTTTGTGGAATTAAGGACGCTAGAGCAAATGGTAGCATAGTGGCTCAGACACTTGCCTGCTAACCAGAGGGCTGGCGGTTCAAACCCACCAGCCACTCCTCGGAAGGAAGGTTGGGCAATCCTACTTCCGTAGTGATACTGCCTCGGAAACCCCAGGAGGGGTCACTATGAGTCAGGTTTGACTCGATAGCACATAACAACAACAACAGAGCAAATGGATGAGTTAGCTTGAGGGGGACAAAAAAGCATTGGAGACATATCTGGGGACAAACTGTGAGAATGAAGAGAAAAGTAGCCAGAGAATGTGTGGCTGCTTAAAACAAACAACTTCACCAACAACTTAAATGTCATCCAACACCATATTTTGAATTCTAGTTCTAGATCCAGCAATCAAAGTCTCGAGTCAAATTCATAAAGAAATATCAGAGCTTGCAAAAATAATATCATCTTTTGATGAAATGTGATTCACATAATTTGACAGAAAACAAACTAAGTTTCCATGGTTTCTGCTTGCCTTTCTTGGGGTGTTTAGTCATTTTGGCTGCTGACTTACTGTTTCATCTAAGGTAAAGGTGATCCCAAAACACCTCCGACAGAACCACAGAGTCCTTGTGAGTCCTCAGGAAGAATGAAAGGCCTCTAATAGTCTCCGAAGTGAGTTTGAGGAGCCAATTTTTAGTCAAAATGGTGCCAAGACAAAATGGCCTCTAAATGTCTGGAGCCTGGATTCAATAACATAAGGATTCTTCTTTAACTGTTGCTGTATTTGGGTCCCATCCAGCCAATTTTAACTAATAGCAACATCATCTGACAAAATAGAACAGCCCCATAGAGGTTTTTTTTTTTAACATACCCCTTTATTTCTCTGTATTAAAACAAAACATTTCAGACCATCATTAGAGGTTTCTGCAAATGAAAATTTCTTATGAAAGTATTATTGTCACATTCTTATAGTCATAATTTTTTTTGAAGTTAACAATTTAAAAAAAAATTATTTTGATTTGGGTGAAGGTTTACAGAGCAAATTCATTTTCCGTACAGCAGCTCACATACACTTTGTCTCATGACATTGACTGCAATTTCTCATAATACAACAGCTCCCCTTCCACTTCCTCTCCATAGTTACCTCTTCTCTATATCCTTCCCTCCCATTAGTCATATAACTAAAAATGCACACCGTATAAATTGTATAATAAGTTTCACTGCCATCGAGTTGATTCCAATGCATAGAAACCTTCAGTGCGTTGTGAGGCAATAAATCTTTACTGAAGTAGATTGCCCATCTTCCTTCTGTGGAGCGGCTGGTAGGTTTGAACCACAAATCTTATGGTTAGCAGTCAGATGCTTTAGGCACTGTGCCACCAGAGCTCCTATAATGATAAGTAAGGATACTTAATTTAGCTGTGCAATTGAGATAAGCCACTTACTGAGCCTCAGTTTCTAGTACAGGGTTGGGTGGGCTGTGAATCCATAAATCTAGATCAGACACCTTTAACTATAGAATGGAATCAGAATCTGTAAAGGGCACACTTGGTCTGCATTACTTAAATGATGAGTAATAGTGATTGTACTCTTCAATTTCAAGAACAAAACCTTATGGCTAGTAGGAAATCTTAGTTGGTAGATGGATGTTTAAGCATAGTAGGATGTGATAGAAAGGATTGAGTAGCATCAAATATGACCTGTTATTTCTATAGATCTGTTTGACTCTATATGTTTGTCATGTACCCAGAATACCCATTGCTGTCTAATTGATTCCAACTCATAGCAACCGCATATGATAGAGTAGAACTGCCCCATAGGATTTCCAAGGCTATAAATCTTTACAGAAGCAGACTGCCATACCTTTCTCCAGTGAGGTGTCTGGAGGGTTCAAACTGCTGATCTTTCAGATAGCATTCATTGTTTAACCTCTAAGCCACCAAGGCTCCTTTGTCATGTAAGTGATCTAAATATATACATATGCTTCATAGAAGTCAAAGCTGCACTGAAGGAATTGGTGAAGAACAAGGCTCTAGGAATTGACAGAATAGCCATTGAGATATTTCAACAAATGGGTGCCTCACTGGAGGTACTCACTTGGTTATGCCAAGATATTTGGAAGATAGCTACCTGGCCAACTGACTGAAAGAGATCCATATTTGTACCCATTTCAAAGGAAGGTGATCCCACAGAATGTGGAAATTATCAAACAATATCATAAGTATCACATGCAAGTAAAATCTTACTAAAGATAATTCAAAAACAGTTACAGCAGTACATTGACAGAGAACTTTCAGAAGTCCAAACTGGATTCAGAAGAGGACGTGCAACAAGGAATATCATTGCAGATGTCAGATGGATACTGGCTCAAAGCAAAGAATTCCAGAAAGATGTTTACTTGTGTTTTATTGACTATGCAAAAGTATTTGATTATGTGGATTATAATAGATTGTGGATAACATTGAGAAGAATGGGAATTGCAGAACACCTAATTGTACTCATGAGGAACCTGTACATAGACCAAGAGACTGTTGTTCAAACAGAACAAGGAGACACCGCATGGTTTAAAATCAAGAAAGGAGTGTGTCAGGGTTGTGGCCTTTCACCATAACTATTAAATCTATATGGTGAGCAAATAATCTGAGAAGCTGGACTATATGAAGAACGTGGCATCAAGATTGGAGGAAGAATCACTAACAACTTGTGATATGCTGATGACACAACTTTGCTTGCTGAAAGTGAGGATGACTTGCACGTACTGATGAAGACTGAAGAATACAGTCTGCAGTATGGATTACATCTCAATATAAAGGAAACAAAAATCCTCACAACTGGACCTATAAGTGGCATCATGATAAATGGAGGAAAGATTGAAGTTATCAAAGACTTCACATTGCTTGTTTCTACAATTGACGCCAATGGAAGCAACAATCAGGACATCAGATGTCATATAGCACTGGGCAAGTCAGCTGCAAGGGACCTCTTTCAAGTTGCTGAGGAGCAAAGATGTCTCCTTGAGGACTAGGGTGTGCCTGACACAAGCCATGATATTTTCAATCACCTCTGGTAACATTGTGCCTAAGGCACTTGACTGCTAACCAGAAGGCTGGTGGTTCAAACCCACAAG
>NW_006921611.1:17107882-17109603 GCF_000298275.1 Orycteropus afer afer
TTCCTTCTGAGGAGTGGCTGGTGGGTTTGAACCGCTAGCTTTCTGGTTAGCAGTCAAGTGCCTTAGGCACTATGCTACCAGAGCTCCCATTCTGGCCTACAGAGTCACTGTTAGTTGGAGTCAATATGATGGCAACAGATTTAGTTTTTGTTTGGTAGCTTTTTGAGACTCCTGGATTTTTTGAGGGGTCTCTGTTTCAAATCCCACCTTGAACAGGCCCCAGACTTTCTTCTATTGCCTGTGAGTATTTAAGAATTTAAGACCAAAGCGTTTTTGTTTTTTAAACTGGCTAATTTTCCTGGGGACGAAAAAAAAAAGTTACACTTTGTTTTTCAGATCTTTCTTTCTCTTTTCTCCATTTGAGGATTTCCTTAATTTCTTGTGAGCTCATCTGACTACTTAAAGCTTTGCCCTATTTGTCTAAGTGTTTGGATGCTTTGTATTAGAACTGTTTCACTATTTCTAGTTTGCAATAGTGCCAGGAATAGAAAGTGCTTTTTAAGGTCCGGCTCAGTCCACCCTCTTGCCTGAAGCCAAATCTGAAAACTGCAGCTCCCTGTGCCATCTCCTTTTAATGCCTTTGTTCTGAATCCTTTCAACAGACTAAAATAGCACTTGGATTTATAATCTGTTGTGCAGTTTTGACCAGAACACATACTTTTTGAGTTAGGCCTTGACTATCTTGTCCTAACTGTGGAAATACACCAGGGCTGGGACCACTAGCTTGATGCTTACTGTCATGTCTTGGTGTCTAGAGGCATTTGTCCAATATCCATTTCTCCTTCAATAACAAATATGTGTGGAGTTTCGACTGCTTTCCAGGTACTAACCATGACATTTACCGTATATCATCTAACAAGAATCTGAGAATATACCTGGAATTTAGGTATTGAATTCCCTTAGCATTTTCCCTGTAAAATGAGAACAAGCATAAACTCTCATTGAAGAATTCAGTAAAATGTGTTGCTTTGTTAACAAGAATCAGATCCTCAAAATCTTCAATTCAATGACCCTAAGCTACAAACAATTTGAGTTAATATTTGCTTTAGCTTGATAATGTGTCTTTATGTCACAAAACAGATCATGCTTCTACTCTGGAACATACCAGCTAACCAGCTGCTATCAAGTTGTTTTCAATTCATGGTGACCCCATGCGTTTCAGAGTAGAACTGCATTCCATAAAGTAACATCTACCATTTTAAGAGCTTGCAGTGTGCTTGGCATTAATTAAAGTGGTTTCTGTTACATGTTTTACATTTTCACAAAGGAATAAGCTTATAAAAGGCATCTGAGTTCCTAGACAACTCCCACAAGCCTCATCATATTCCTAGAACACGGAGGGCAGCTTTGACTCCAAGCCTTGTTGATTCTTGAATGAAAAGACATTTGCAGTGAATTCACAATAAAAGTGTACTGATTTACAAAAAGAAAAAGAAAAGAATTTTCTGTTAGGTTGACTCCCTTGGCGGAGTTGTGAAAGAATTCACTTTAGGTAAAGAATGAAGCAAAAGAAAAGGTTTATTCACTTTCCAAGAGAGGAAAGGGGTTTAGCAGAGATGTGCTAGGCCAGAAGTAAAGCAATGCTTATCTTTTATTGAGTTACAAGGGAGGCTAAAAAGTAGCATAACAGGGCCGTGAGGACATCTGGGTTTGTGGTTAGGAGTAGATGTTCCAATAGATAGCATATTTGTTCTTTTCATGTATATACACACATATATATA
>NW_006921611.1:17109703-17117651 GCF_000298275.1 Orycteropus afer afer
TAGATAGCATATTTGTTCTTTTCATGTATATACACACATATATATAAATATATATACATATATATATATATATATATGGTTATTCTAAGTAGATGTTTACTTGGTTCTTATAACTGAGACACAGATGCAGGTAGAATGTTCTTGTGGTTAAGTTGTTTTGCCACAAGTTAAAGCTTAGAGACATGATTAGGATTTTTAATGATAATTAGAATAGTTTGATTTTCATCCTTTCAGTTTTCTTTTGCTTCAGCTTTTTGTTTTGAAAAATGTCAAACCTTTGAATATTCCTGTACATGTTATCATTTGTACCCGTATGAAAGTGTTCCAAGGGAATACATGTGGAAGTGGGATTACTGCTGTTAGTATAGGGTATGCACAAAAATATCTCAAAAAAATCTTTGCGCAGTTTTAAGTTTCATAGTTTCAGAAGTATATATACTACCAATTTAGAAGAAACATCATTTAAAATATAGACATTATATATTCTTCTACAATTTTTAATATCTGTATCTATCTGGGTTTGAACTGCTGACCTTGTGGTTAGCAGCCAATGCTTTATCCTCTATGCCACCAGATATATATATACACAGACACACACACATATACATACATATATATATGCATACATATATATATACACATACACACACACACATATATATACACACACATGTATATATATATACACCAGCCACTCACTCCTCGGAAGGAACGTTGGGCAATCTACTTTCTTAGTGATGCCACCTCGGAAACCCAAGGAGGGGTCGCTCCGACTCGACAGGACATAGCAACAACAACAACATACACATAACCACTAATTGTTGTAAGTTGCCATTGCATCAGCTCCCACTCATGGTGACCTTAGGTACAGCAGAAGGAAATTTTGTTGGTTTCTGTGCCTTCTTCATGATCATTAGTATGTTTGAGTCCATTATTGTGGATATAGCATAATTATTTGATCAACCACATGTTGCTGATAATTTAATTTGGCTTTTAATAACAAAAAAAAGAGGTGGCGATAAATAGTTCTGTCCTTTTTAATGTGTGCAGATAAAGTATCCTATCCCTTTTACTTTATGCTCATCATCAGGCATATACCCACATAAAAATGTTTGGTTTTCTGTTTCTTTACTTTATGGCTATAGCAAAGCAGCTACCTCAGATAGTTTTCACTGTGTAGGGACACTACTTCTCCCATTTAATCAACTGAGAGCTCACTTCATCTTGCAAATCAAGGAAGAGCTGACAGAATTAGACACTTACACATTCTCTTCAAAATATCCAGAATAAAGTTTCTTAAAGCAGTCAGGATCTCCTGCATCAGAATAACCAATAGGACCTTTGAAAAATTCAGATTCCTGAGAAAGACCTCCAGGCTATTGGGGCCTACACACTGATGTGGATAAGGGGAGCAATATATGGAAAGAGTCTGAGACCACCATGATAACATTAGGAAAAAGGATGGCACTGAATTGTACACATAGGAATTTGTATTTTAAAAGAACTCCCTGTGTGATTGTTGAGTGCAATGAAATTCGAGGCTCTGCAGTCTAGGAAGCACCTGTAAGTGTGTGTGTGGTTTTTTTTTTTTTTTTTTTGGTTGTTGTTGTTGTTTTCCCCTGAATTCCTGCATCCTTTCAATAGGAGCCTTCATGAAAAATGCTTTCTAGTGACAAGACAGCCTTGCTGTAGCTCACAACATGCGAACCTCTTGAGAGATTTTGACAGGTACCCTGGTTTCATAAAAATTCCTGCCATTATTCTCACTCCTTAAGAGAACAAATTTTTAGGATTAGTTAAGACATTTTTACCATGAAAGAGTGAGTAATTTATTAATGGGTTCATTTGATAATTCACAATAAGCTGTTGTCAAGTAACAAACAGGTCCTTGAAATTTCTGTATGTGAGAGATTAATTGGAATTTAGGTATTTATGACTTTAAAAAGAATCAAATGCGGAAAAGAGTCATTAGCTGATGTAAGGGTGGAAACAGGAAGAGGAGTTGAATGGATTGTTTAACCCGCCTGTTTTCAAATTGATATTTTATCTTTTTCTGTGCATCATACAATGCAACACCTCAATAATGCATGAGAGGAAGAAATTCAGAGTTAGGACTTATTTCTTTTTCCAGTGTTTCTTTCAGAGTATAATTGGATTATACTACATATTAATAAGAATTTAAAATGTACCTTCATACCAATTTCCATGTTAAATTAATGATTTAGGTACTAATCTTTGGGATATTATGCAAATTTATTTCTGAAATATTTATGTCAATGAAAATAATAATCATTAATCTACCACTCACTGAAAATTCAATTATTCTAGAATAATAACTTGACAGTATTTCTTGGAAAGATATCTTATTATACATCACACACTTAAATGGATAAGTAGTCTTTTGGCATAATAACTATACTGGATAAAGGTTGGAGATAAATTAAAAAATAATACATTATAGAATAAATCATGTTTTTAAGAATCATGCATCTCTAGAATCATGGCAAAATCAAAATAATACTGTTTATGGTACTTAAATTCAATCAAGTATGTTTAAATTTTATTTCTAATTATTTAAATAAAAAGCATGTATAATTTCCATTTACATTTTAACTATATTAAAATTAACAGCTGCTTTTGCAATTCAAAATGAGTAAGATGGATATTTCCTCAGTCAGATATTTTTAAAGATTGTATACTGGTAGTAGATTGCATCCATTTCATGTAGAAATATGTACCTACAAGAAATATAATACATGAAAGAAAGGGGAACAGTCATATGCATGCATTCAGAAACTCTCAATTGCCTGGATTACACAAGTTTAGGTGTCAAAATCTTTTAGATTGCCAGTCAAGAGATTTTCTGTTCAAACCTGTGCTTCACCAGTATGTTAATGAAAAACTAAAATTTCTATTCAACACACACTTCATCACATATATATCTAATATGCAACAAAGTATTCTGGGGAGGAAAGAGAAACACAAAACTTAGTCCTTGTTCTGGGTGTCTTAGGCTGGGTTATCCAGAGAAGCAAAACCAGTGAAGACCATAGAAAGATAAGATATAGATAGATAGATAGATAGATAGATGAATATAGATACTTATTTCGAAGAAAAGGCTCAAAAGATTTAACGGCTGGCAACTCTCAAGTCCATAGGTCAGATGTTAGGCTGGGTGGAGGCTTCTCGTGACTTACACAGCTATGGGGCAGATGAACCTCAGACCAGCAGGTTAGATGGCAAGCTCCTGACTCACAGGATGCAGAGGCTAATGAATCCCAAGATCAGCAGGCAATATGGCAGGCTACTAGCCTTTGTACAAGTACAAAGAACCAGAGATCAGACAATGACAAGCCGGATGCAGGATTCAGAATGAGCAAACAACAAGAAAACTTTGCCAGAACATTCATCTATATTGGAAGCAGGCCACACCCCTGAGGAAATGCCCTTTCAAATGATTGGCTGCTCACAACAGATATCACCATGGAGGTGATTATATTATATCAGATCTCATGGAATGGCTACATCATAACTGCTTAATGACTGAGAATCATGGCCCAGCAAGGTTGATACACAACCTTAACTATCACACTAGGCTCTTAACCTTACCAGAGAAAATAAGATGAACACGTAGAATGCAGTGAGAAATAATTCTGCCTGCAGATCAGCAGATAGGAAAATAAGGACAATACAATTAGTTTTTACTAAAGCTAAATTTATTCAGCTTAAATGTATTTCTCTCCTTTATTTTACGATTATGTCTTTCCTACTTTGGGGTGTGTGTGTGTGTGTTTAAATGTCATTAAAAAGTAAATGATGGTAAGTGATAGAATAATTTTTAAAATGAGAAGTTATCAATTATTTTGATATATTACTCACTGCCATCAAGTCGGATCAGACTCATAGCAACCCCTCCTTGGGTTCCCAATGCAGTATCAGTACAGAAGTAGATTGCCCAATCTTCTTTCAGAGGAGTGGCTGGTGGGTTTGAACCTCCAGCCTTCTGGTTAGCAGTCAAATACGTTAGGCACTATGCCACCAGAGCTCCTGTACTAATTCATAAAATTCAAACCTTTGGGAACTTTTGGTGTAGAGCAGAACATGGTTTGGAGTCTTAGCTCTGTCCCTCACTAGTTGTAGGAATCTGAACGAGCAACTGAGAAATAGAATTCTATTTTTCCTGTGAAGGAAGTTTTGTGTAAAATCAGAAATGAGAGCTGCTTTTAGAGAGGAACGAGATTAGATTGAAAGGAATTATGTATAAATCATATGGAATTGTGTTTATTTGTATGAACCGCAATAAATTATTTGCTTTGGAAAACTTACTTATATTTTGTAAGCCACAAAACCTGGTAGATGGATTTTTTAGGCTAGGATCAGTGGTTGAATTTTATATATTTTATTTTTTTCGCATTGGTTTTCAACCTTCTTAAGAGTCCTGACCCCCATGTTTTTACCTAAGTGATATTAGATATCAAATGAAATAATAAAAAAAGTCTCCAGGGTAGTTTAACACTGAAATACTACTAAAATGTAAATGAGTTCACAGTGCACTCACCAGTTCAGGCTTTCTCCTTCTGTGCCTTGAGTTGTTGAAACCTTTGTTTCTCATTCTACAATGTGTGTAATTTCTTCTGTGAGAAAGGTTGTTGCTGTTGTTAGGTGTGGTTGAGTCAAATCCAACTCATTGTGACCCTATGTCCAATGGAATGAAACACTGCCTCTGAACTCTTAGAGGTCTTGTTAACTTATGAACTATCTTAGTAACATTTTTATTCCAGAACCAGAGAATGTGCTCACACCTGTTTGTTATTGAGTAGACTGAGTAGCCACAGAGTAGGCCAATGAACTCCTTTCACTGAGTCAGCCAGGCAGGAGAGGGGTTTACCAGCATCTCTGGTAGTAGTAACAATCTTAGTCTTAATAGGGGCGTTGCCAACTCTTGATTCAAATTCTCATCTTTGCTCAGACTGATAACTTGTGGATGCTTTGAGAATTAACAGAGCTGCTAGAATTAGTTACTCTAAATCAGTCCAAGTACAGACTTCCTATATGGGAGGACTGCTATTAATTCCTAGAGTAGACTGGGGTTTACTATTTGGAGAGGATACATGGGGTCACCACAAGTTGGTATCATCCTGACAGCAACTAAATCAGCAACAAGATTATTGAAAATGCCACTCTTTTTTATTTTGAAATTGAGAAAGGTGTTTCTCCCATGGGGTGGAAGGGAATCCTATTTGCACATACATTATTTCAAACACATCCCACCTCCCGGCTTACACCAGTGCTGCCTAGTAAACAGGAGGAGAAGGCACATGTCCCCCAGGGAGACCAAGCGTGAGCATATTGTGAGGTTTGTCATCACAGTCAAGCTGCCTTCCCTTCCAGATGCGTTTCTGGCTGATTTTACCTTTACAAAGCTCAGATATTAGAAATAGAATACAAAATTGATCTTCATCAAGGATTAGTTATTCCTTTAAACTGAAGAATGTACCTTTACTTTTGCTTCACACACTTTTATTTTTTATAGTGCTAGTGGAGCTCTGGTGATGTAGTGGATAAGGCACTTGACTGCTAACCGAACGAAGGTCACTGGTTCAAAACCTGCCAGCAGCTATGAGGAAGGAAGACAGGGCTATCTACTTCCATAAAGATTTACAGCCTTGGAAACCCAATGGGGGTCACTACGAGTCGGAAATGACTTGATGGCAGTGAGTTTTATTTTTTTTTTTGAGTGTTACTGGGATGTAGTAATTGTGAAACTAAAATGTTGATGAGCAAAAGATCGGTGACAGATGAGAGGATAGAGATGAAAAAAAACCCAGTATTTTTTAAACCCATTGTTCAAAAGGGTTTTGTTTTTGTCATTTAGTTTACCAAAAATTTTGTCTCCTCTCTTGTATTTAAATCAACAACTAAGATGAAATCATTCATGACTTTGAATGTTAATTCCAAAACATTTTGACATAGAGACCCACTACAGTAACCAAAGTGTCAGAAAATTGTTGATTTAAGGAGTTCTAATAATAGAAATTTGAAGAAACCCATGGGTTTTCAAGATAGTATATTTCATTTTAAAAGTAAAGAATGATTTCATGTACTTATTCAAACCCAGTGAATATATAGATGTTTCTGCGTTAGTTTGTATTCATTGGTTTTGTAAAATGAAAGCTCTTCTTTTTTATTGATCAGTGTTTGAGAACCATGTAGATGTTTGATAAATTGGCTTTCAATCATAAAGATATTTGATTTGCGGATGCCAAAATAGCTCTTATTCTGTTTTCCAATTATTTTACGCGCCTCAGTTTTATCTAGAAAGTTAAAGAGAATCATCTATTTTTGACCAGTTTGAGGTTGGATAGAATAAAGATCATAGAAAACTGCCTTCTTGTTAGATAAACCATGTTGTATCCTTCTTTGAAATTTTGCTTCATTTCATGGTTTTCTTCTCTGCCTCAAATAAAGCTAAAGCGACTAGCACTGTGTCTGGCATGGAATGAGGTCTCAAAATTCACGTCTTTCCCTTACATTAAAAAGATATTTTAAGGGGAAAAAAAACAAACAATTTCTATCTGGAAAGTTACTTGTGGGATAATAGAAGACACTCAGGAGTACTGTAAAATGACTTTCATCACGAGTAATCAGCTCTCATCATTATACTTCAGTGAAAATTTTTTTCAGTCAGAACACTGAGGTATCAGAACACACACACACACACACACACACACACCCTTCTAGAGATGATTGTGTTTTTCCATGATCTTTTTACCCTAAATTTCAGAGCATTGATGGCTAAGTGCTTTGGACTGGGTGACTCATAGACTCTTCTCCCAGATTTGGATGGTTGGAAGCATCCGCAGTCTTGTTAATGAGTGTCTGTGCAGCAACTCCTATGCCATTTGCTAAGAAGCAACTGACACTGGCAATTAGTGTAAAAGGTGTGTGCACTGGCTTGTGAAATAGCTAGCATGTGTATTTATCTAAACACCTCTTATAAAAAAATCAAGAAATACGGTGCTTAATACCAAGTGTAAGGCTTTTGATGTTATTTGTCATAAAATTGAGAAATGTGCCTTCACTGACTGATGAGGGTCATTTTCCCAAAGTTTTATCCTATGGGTGATTTCAGAGTGAGAAAATAACTACTCTTTCCAAAATTGTCTCTGTGAAAAGGAGCCACATGGCCCTCAGCCATCACAGGGACTTTGATGCATCTAGCAGATACGAATGGAAGCCCCAGTGCTCACAGCTGCCTGGGAGGCAGATGGTGTTGTTGCAGTAGGGGTGAAAGGTGGGGAGGAAAGCAGCATGCTGGGCAGAACTTCAGTAGGTGACAGAACGGTGGACATTTTTAGTGGCTGCTCTGTGTGCAATATTGGGGAAAAATGTCTGAAATGGATTTCTGGAAAACTTTCTGCAAGGTATGTATTATATAAAGTCCTTGGACTCCTCCCTTTAGAAAATATAACATCAAAATTAACTGTATTCTTTAACTCCACCGAACTGTGCTTTCCAGTATAGCCTCTGTGCTGAGACTAAACTCCTTAGATGTAAAATGATAATGCTTTAAGAGTGTGTTATTTAGAGACTTTAATTAGATAAATGCTCCATATTTGTTTAGTTTTTTTTTATTATTTTTATTTTTTTAGAAATCTCTATGGTGTTCACAATGGAAAGCATCTAATTTTTAATGATATTGGCTTTAACAATTTTCTAAGGCTTCCTTTCTTTGTCCTCCATAGCCTTTTTTACACCTTCCATCTAAGAAAGCTGTGTATTTTTTTTTTTTTTCACTCATTTTTCAATGCACACAGCTAGAGTTGGGATAGATAGCAAGAAGAGAAAACCAAACACTCACACCCATTGTCATCAAACCAAAACCAAATTCACTGCTGTGGAGTAAGATCCGACTCATAGCAATCCCTCCTTGGGTTTCCAAAGCAGT
>NW_006921611.1:17118221-17119688 GCF_000298275.1 Orycteropus afer afer
AGGTGATTGTGATGCCATGTTTTCATACTTTTTTTTTTTTTTTTTTCTTTTTCCTTGGTTTTAAGTAGACATTAAGGCATTTGATTGCTAACCAGAAAGCTGGCAGTTCAAAGTCACTAGCCACTCCTCAGAAGGAAGGCCGGGCAATATACTTCTGTAAAGACTTACTGCCTCAGAAACTCAGTGGGGGTTGCTATGAGTTGGAATCAACTTGATGGCAGTGGATTTGGTTTGGTTTGGTCCAGAATGATAATAGTTAATTACTCTGATAATCTTATTCCTTTTAATGGAAATTCCTGTCTTCTGCATCTTTATGTCCACTATAGTACTTAATACAGTGCCTTATAAGTAGTAAATAAGCCCCACGCATTGAAAGTTGGATTGGAGGAAAAGAGAGAACAGAGATAAAGGGCAGCAGAAGGTAAAATATGGAATAAACACTTTTACCAAAGCAAAGCAAAAATCCACACTTACATTGGTAGGTTATTATATTTCTCCATATAACAGAACACTTGTGGGAAGAAATAGGGAAAGAGGGAGGGAATAAGGAAGAATCTGAAGCAGGAAGACATGAGAAGAATGGAAAACACAAAGAAGAATAAGAATAAGTAGGATTATGGACTCTAACTAGTCTTCTTGATCTCAGATACATGGGCCATCTTCAAAAGAGTGTTAAGTCTTAAATCTCCTTTGCTGTATTATTTGTCGATGTTCACCCCACCTTCTCTCCTTTTCTTCGTTGGATCTTAAAGGACAGAGGATGGCCCTGACTAGTTGTGTGATCTTGTGAAAACCCCTTCAACTCCTCGGATAGATAGAAGGAACTGAAGGGATACGAGCAACATCTTCTAGGTGATCTATCTCCAAAGTTTTCTTTTAAAATCTCATTCTACAACACTTAGAGCAAAACTGGTGTCATCAAAATTATAGAAGTTTGCTTAATTAAAGACTCCACAAACAAAGGTGACAGACAGATGGTAGAGTGGAGGTGTTATCAACAATGCTCAAAACTAGCAAAGGACTGAGTTATATGATATATAAAATACTTTTACACCAACAAGAATAAGATAAGAATCTTAGTAGGAAAAGGCAAGAAAATGAGCAGACAATGTACAGAAGAAGAACATCAAATAGTGACAAGCATATGAAGAGATTCTCTAATCCATTAGTAATCAAATGGTTTTGCTAGTTAAAACTTCAATTGCTAAATAAAATAATGATGCAAGATTACTTTATTCCCATCTAGTTGCTATGGAGCTGATTGAACTCATGGTGATCCCATGTGTCAAAGTAAAACTGTGCACCATACGCTTTTCAATGGCTATTTTTTTTTTTTAAAACCAAAACCAAACCCACTACCAGTGAGTTGATTCCAACTCATAGTAACCCCCAATGGGTTTCCAAGGTGGTAAATCTTTATAGAATTATATTACCTCATCCTCCTTCTATAGTGTGGCTAGTGGGTTT
>NW_006921611.1:17121648-17125430 GCF_000298275.1 Orycteropus afer afer
TATATACATACACACATATGATACATATATAATACAATAAAATAATAATCTATATATGTATGTATGTATATGTGTATAAACATATAATTTTATATATTGCTATATACATTACTGTTATTTTAGAACAAACCTGGCTTCATCAAAATAAAAGATGTTTATTTAATTAAAGATCCCATAAACAAAGGTGACAGAGAGATAATGGAGGGGGCAGTGATAACAACAATGTACACACACACACACACACAATAACCTGACAATTCTGCTTCTGAGAGTATATTTCAAATAAATTTTCACCCAGTTCCATAATAGCTTATGAAATCAAGAAGATGTTCATTGCAATAATGTTTGTGGTGGCAGAGACTTGGAAGCAATCAGGGGAAATCGGTAGATAAAATTGATGCTTGCATACCAAAGAATTAGTGAGCAGATTAGATGTACACAGAGCCATAGGGATTAGAATTTTAAAAATACTGTGTTGAGTGAAAGAGTACCGAAGAGAATGAAATCCGCTCATGTAAGCTGAAAATACACGTAGACACACACAAAGAATATGCATTATTATTTCTCAAGTTTTGCAGTCATAAAAGCTGTTGAGAAGGAAAGCTGTTTAATTGCGAAGATGAAGATTTATGCTTGCTTGGCACTTTAGAGATTATTGTGAGCTCCCTAGATTCCCTTGGGAGGAATCCAGTTGCAGTTTAGTCTAAAGAAGACAGCACACAGTGACAGCTCTGTTGACTGATCTGAGATAAGAAATTGGTCTTGTGTTTCTATTTTCAAGGTGTCTGTGTAAAATCCTGTCCAGACAGGTAAGTAGCAAGGAGAAAAGAAAGAATGAAATAAAAATATTCTATCTAGCATATAGGAGAAGCAGCATTCATGTATATATCATTGTATGAATGCAATATTTATGGAATTTGTTATGATACAGTTTCATCAAATTAATTCTGTAATAACTTGGAATAGATTATAGCATTTTCACAGTGTAGGCCCTCCTGATCCTACTTAGCATTTCACAAATCTGTTTTTTTAATATGTAATTTTAATGAAGTCATTTAAAAAATTCTCACACACCCTTGAAGTGTTGAGCATGCCATAATTTTTCTTATAATATGTGGTTGTTCCCAATTTTCCTAAAATATGATCATTGTAGTTTTCAATGTCATGATTTATTTTCTTAGAACACAGAATGCCTTTTCTAATCTCACAGATCATGTCCAAATTCCTTATTAAATTTGTTAAAAGTTCATTATTAAAATTATAAAAGTAATACCTCTCTCATTGCAGAAAATGTATAAAAATATAAGAATAAAATAAAAACCACCTATGATCTCACCAATCAGAGACTGCTACTTTCAACATTTTTATGAGTATATATAAATTGTCTTTTTCTAAGCTACTATAAATTGCCATGATCTGTCAGTTTGTTATACTGTGGTGGCTTGCATGTTGCCTTGATGCTGGAAGCTATGCCATCAACGTTTCAAATACCAGCAGGGTCAGCCATGGTGGACAAGTTTCAGTGGAGCTTCTAGATCAGGACAGACTAAGAAGAGGGACCAATGGTCTACGTCCAAAAATTTGCTGATGAAAACTCTATGACATACAGTTCTACTCTGACATGCATTAATTGGAATCAACTCGATGGCAACTAGTTTTGGTTTAGACACTATGTAGTGTAGTGAACAAGAGCCTCCTTAATGTTTTCTTAGTGATTACATTTCCTTTCATGGGCTCTTTGGTTTTTTTTTGTTCCTTCTAGGCCTATGGCCAAATAGTACAAAAGTGGAATACAGATGAAGCACAGCAACAGGCAGCCAAAATGACCCAGTCCTCCAGTTTTCTATGTCATGCTGTCTGCATTGTTGGCTACAAAGTTTGCAGAGGCTGGACCAAGAGGAAAAGAGCACCCATATACCATAAAAAAACAAACTTACTGCCATCGAGTCAATTCCAACTCCTAGCGACCCCCTTTGGGTTTCTGAGGCAGTAAATCTTCATGGAAGTAGATTGCCTAGTCTTCCTTCCATGGAGTGGCTGATGAGTTTGAACTGCCAAACTTCTGGTTAGCATTCAAATGTCTTAGGCACTATACCACCATATACCATGTTGTTATTGTTAGGTACATCTTCTTGTCTCTGACTCTTAGTGACCCCATGCACAGCAGAACGAAACACCACCTGGTCCTGCCCCACCTCCATGATCCTTGCTATACTTGAGCCCATCGCTACATCAACTGTGTCAATCCATCTCAGTGAGGGCCTTCCCCTCTTTCATTGACCCTCCACCTTACCAAGCATTACATCCTTCTCCAAGGAATGGTCCCTTCTGATAACATGACCAAAGTAGGTGAGATGAAGTCTGGCCATTCTCACTTCCAAGGAGCATTCCAGCTGTACTTCTTCAAGGACGTATTTGTTAGTTCTTTTAACAGTCCATGATACTTTCAGCATTCTTCACCAGCACCACAACTCAAAACCATCAACTATTTTTTGGTCTTCCTTATTCATAGTCCAGTTTTCACATGCATATGTGGCAATTGAAATACCAAGGAGATATCTTTGCTCCTCAGTACTTGAAAGAGGTTCTTTGCAGCTGATTTGCCCAGTGCTATACGTCGCCTGAGGAGCTCTGGTAGCATAATGGCTAAGGCACCTGACTGCTAACCAGAAGGCTGGCGGTTCAAACCCACCAGCCACTCCTCGGAAGAAAGATGGGGCAATCTACTTCTGTAGTGATACTTCCTTGGAAACCCAAGGAGGTGTCACTATGAGTCAGGGCTGACTCGATGCCACATAACAACAACAACAACAACATACATCATCTGATGTCCTTAGTGCTGCTTCCATTGGCATCGATTGTAGAACCAAGCAATGTGACATCTTTGACAACTTCAATCTTTTCTCAATTTAGCGTGATGCTGCTTATAGGTCCAGTTGTGAGGATTTTTGTTTTCTTTGTACTGAGATGTAATCCATACTGCAGACTGTATTCTTGAATCTTCATCAGTAAGTGCTTCAAGTCATCCTCACTTTCAACAAGTAAAGTTGTGTCATCAGTGTATCACAGGTTCCTAATGATTCTTCCTCCAATCCTGATGCCACGTTCTTCATATAGTCCAGCCTCTGGGATTATTTGCTCATTATACAGATTGAATAAGTGTGGTGATAGGATACAACCTTGATGCACTCCCTTCTTGATTTTAAACCATGCACTGTTCCCTTGTTCTGTTTGAATGACAGCCTCCTGGTCTACATACAGGTTCCACATGAGTACAATTAAGTGTTCTGGAATTTTCATTCTTCTCAATGTTATCCAGAATTTGTTATAATCCACACAATCAGGTGTTTTTTGCATAGTCAATAAACACAAGTAAACATCTTTCTGGTATTCTTTGCTTCCAGCCAAGATCCATCTGACATCAGCAATGATATCCCTTGTTCCATGACCTTTTTTGAATTGAGCTTGCATCTTTGGAAGTTCTCTATCAATATACTGCTGCAACCGTTTTTGAATTATCTTCAGTTAGATTTTACTTGCCTGTGATATTAACAATATTGTTTGATAATTTCCACCTTCTGTGGGATCCCCTTTCTTTGGAATAGGTACAAATATGGATCTCTTCCAGTCAGTTGGCCAGGTCTTCCAAATCTCTTGTCATAACCAAGTGAGTGCCTCCAGCAGGACATCTGTTTGTTGAAACATCTCAATGGGTATTCCATCATTTCCTGGAGCCTTGTTCTTCACCAATTCCTCCAGTGCAGCTCTGACTTCTTCCTTCA
>NW_006921611.1:17126130-17131425 GCF_000298275.1 Orycteropus afer afer
CATCTGGTGAAGTCCACATGTATAGCCACCATTTGTGTTGTTGAAAAGAAGGTATCTGCAAGGAATAAATTATTGATCTTGCAAAATTCTATCATGAGATCTCCAGCGTTATTTCTGTTACCAAGGCCAAATTTTCCAACTACTGGTAATTCTTCTTTGCTTCTAACTTTTGCAATCCAATCACCAGTAATAAGCAACACATCTTGATTGCATGCTTGGTCAATTTCAGACTGCAGAAATTGATAAAAATCTTCAATTTCCTCATCTTTGGCTTTTGGTGCATAAATTTGAATAATCATAGTATTAACTGGTCTTCCTTGTAGACATATGGATATTATCCTATCACTGACAGCATGGTACTTCAAGACACATCTTGAAACATCCTTTGTGATGATGAGTGCCACGCCATTCCTCTTCAAATTGTCATTACTGGCATAGTAGATTGTATGGTTGTCTGATTCAAAATGTCCAAAACTGGTCCATTTCAGCTCACTAATGCTTAGGATATCAATCTTTCTGCATTCCATTTCATTTTGACAACTTCAATTTCCCTAGATTAGTATTTTGTGCATGTTCTGATTATTAATGGATGTTTGCCATTGTTTCTTCTCAATTTGTATAATGCAACATCAGCAAATGGAGGTCTGAAAGCTTTACTTTATCCATATCATTAAGGTTGGTTCTACTCTGATAAGGCAGCTCATATATATGTATATGTACACACACACACACACACACACACACACATATATATATATATACCATATACCATAGTCTATTATATATCAATATTTTAAAGCTATAAATCAAGTTACCAAGCTGCTAAATAAAATATGTTCTATACATCTACCCTGATAAATACACTTTCATAATGCCAAAGTAAGAAAAATATATCTGCAAAGCAAAGGTTTTATATAATGAAGATAGCAAAATACTGAAAAATGGCTGACTTTAATTATTAACATAGTTTTCTGGACGTTCCATTCATAAATTGGTGTGACTTGGGTGCTGTTTGTATGAATAAAAAAGTAAAGACATAGATAAATCAGAAACTATCGTGTATTTATTCCATATAATTTAATTTTGCATTCATTTAATCAAAACCACTGTTTTTTAAATAAAGAATTTTATATAGCTTTTTGAAAAATTTTTATTGTGATTTGGGTGAAAGTTTACAGAGAAAATTCATTCCATACAGCAATTCACATACCCTTTGTCTCATGACATTGACTACAATCTCCTACCATGCAACAGCTCACCTCCTACTTCCTCCCCATAGCCACCTCTTCCCTGTGCCCTTCCCTTCCATGCACTCCTGCCCCCGTAGTTGTTTTTTTACACTAATGATGTAAAGCATAGGTGGGTAAGCATTTCTGTAAAAGGCCAAATTGTAAATATTTTCGACTTTGAGGTCCATACAGTTTCTGCTGTAAGTAGAATGATAACAGCCATAGACAATCAGTAAATAAATGGGCATGATTGTGTTCCAATAAAATTTTATTTGGGTCAAGTTTGACTTAGGGGTTATAGTTTATTATTTGCTGATTTAGAGCGTTTTAAAAAACAAAATCTGCTTGTGTTCAAAGTGTAAGATTTGAATATATTTTCATAAAAAATGTAAATGGAAGTAAATGTGAAAAGTAAGAAAATTAAAATTATACTTCACATGCTTTTAAAAAGTTGTTTTTGTTCTAAAATATTCAACTATTTGTAATTAAAATGAAAATTATATTTGACAAATATATGAATTCAAGCAAAATTATAGCTGAGATATTTATTTAATTCTCTGAAAATCTGGTTACATTTTGCTAAATATTTTTGTAAAATGAAAATTGTCACAGTTTGGACATTCATACCTACATAGTTGCCAATGAAAAAAATCAATAGCACTTCATATCTAGATCTACTTATTTACAGGTTTAACAGTTGTTGTTGTTGTTGCTGTTGTTATGTGCTGTTGAGTCAGACCCGACTCATAGTGACCCCTGCCTTGGTTGCCAAGGCAGTATCACTATGGAAGTAAATTGCCCAACCTTCCTTCTGAGGAGTGGCGGGTGGGTTTGAACCACTAGCCTTCTGGTTAGCAGTCAAGTGAATTTAACTGCAGTAAAGCAAAATGTAAAAGACTGGGAAGGAAGTGAGCTGGTGCAGTGCATTTGGAGCGGCTGACAGAGGCCAGGAAGGAAGCAAACTGGCCCAGTGGTTTTGGAGTGACTGAGGGAGACCAGGAAGTGAGAAGAGCAATTTGGAATGTCTAAGGGAGATTAATTTGTCTGTCAGTTTGTTGTACTGTGGTGGCTTCTGTGTTGCTGAGTCTAGAGGCTATGCCACCAGTGTTTCAAATGCCAGCAGGGTTACCCATAGTGGACAGATTTCAACAGAGCTTCCAGACTAAGACAGGCTTGGAAGAAGGAAGAGGCCATCCATTTCTCAAAGTATTGGCCAGTGAAAAACTTATTAATAGCAGTGAAACACTGTCTGATATTTTACTGGAAAACTTTATGAACAGCCCTGAAGCACTATCTGATATAGTGCCAAAAGATGAGCTCCTCAGGTCAGAAGGCACTCAAAATATGAATGGGGAAGAGCTGCTTCCTCAGAGCACAGCCAACCTTAATGATGTGGCTAGAGTAAAGCTTTTGGGACCTTCATTTGCTAATGTGGCATGAATCAAGATGAGAAGAAATAGCAACAAACATTCATTACTAATTGAAACATGGAAAGTATGAAGTAATAAACTAGGAAAACTAGAAGTTGCCAAAATTAAATAGAATGCATAAAGATTGATATCCTAGACATTAGTGAGTTGAAATGGACTGGTTATAGCTATTTTGAATCAGACAATATATTGTCTACTATGCTGAGAATGACAAATTGAAGAGGGATGGTGAGGCATTCATCATCACAAAGGATGTTTCAAGATCTGTCCTGAAGTACTATGCTGTCAGTGATAAGATAATATCCATATGCCTACAAGGAAGACCAGTTAATACTACTATTATTCAAAATTACATACCAACCACCAAAGCCAGAGATGAGGAAATTGAAGATTTTTACCAACTTCAGCAGTCTGAAATTGACCAAACATGCAATCAAGATGCATTGATTATCACTGGTGATTGGAATGCAAAAGTTGGAAGCAAAGAAGAATCACTGGTAGCTGGAAAATATGGCCTTAGTGATAGAAATAACACTGGAGATCACATGATAGGCTTTTGCAAGACCAATTACTTATTCATTGCACATACCTTTTTTCAACAACACAAATGGCAGGTATACATGTGGTCTTCACTGGATGGAGGACACAGGAATCAGATTGACTATATCTGTCTCAAGAGGTGATGGAGAAGTTCAATATCTTCAGCCAAAACAAGGCCAGGAGCTGATTGTGGAACAGACCATCAACTGCTCATATGCAAGTTTAACTTGAAGTTGAAGACAATTAAACCAACTCCACAAGCGCCAAAATATGGCCTTGATTATATCCCACCTGAATTCAGAGACCATCTAAAGAATAGATTGGATGCATTGAGCATCAATGACTGAAAACGAGAGGAACTGTGGGATGATATCAAGAACATCATCCATGAAGAAAGAAAAAGGTCATTAAAAAACAGGAAAGGAAGAAAAAAACAAAATGGATGACAGAAGAGACTCTGAAACTTGCTTTTGGATGTAGAGGACCTAAAGCATGGAAGAAATGACAAGATAAAAGAGCTGCACAGAAGACTTCAAAGAGCACCTCCAGAAGCCAAAGCCAATTATTATAATGAAACGTGCAAAGACCTGGAGTTAGAAAACCAAAGGGAAGAATATGTTTGGCATTTCTCAAACTGAAAGAACTGAAGAAATATTTAAGCTTCGAGTTGTGATATTGAAAGATTCTATGGGCAATACATTGAATGATACAGGAAACATCAAAAGAAGATGGAAGGAATACACAGAGTCACTGTACCAAAAAGAATTGATCGATGTTCATCCATTTCAGGAGATGGCATATGATCAAGACCTAATGGTTATTGAAGGAAGAAGTAGAAACTGCACTGAAGGAATTGGCAAAAAAAAAAAAAAAAAAAAAAAAAAACAATGCTCCGAGAATTGATGCAATATCTATTGAGATGTTTCAACAAATGGATGCTGAGCTAGAGACACTCATTCCACTAAGCCAAGAGATTTGGAAGGCAGCTACTTGGCCAACTGACTGGAAGAGATCCACACTTGTACCCATTCCAAAGAAAGGTGATCCCACAGAATGTGAAAATTATCAAACAATATCACTAATATCACAGGCAAGTAAAATTTTACTGAAGATAATGCAAAAATGGTTGCAGCAGTATACTGACAAAGAACTTCCAGAAATGGAAGCTGGATTCAGAAGAGCATGTGGAACGAGGGATATCATAGCTGATGTCAGATGGATCTTGGCTAAAAGCAAAGAATACCAGAAAGATGTTTACTTGTGTTTTATTGATTATGCCAATGCATTTGATTATGTGGATCCTAACAATTTGTGGATAACATTGAGAAGAATGGGAATTCTAGAGCACTTAATTGTGCTCACAAGGAATCTGTACATAGACCAGGAGACTGTCCGAACAGAACAAGGGGATACAACATGGTTTAAAATCAATAAGGGAGAGTGTCAGAGTTGTATCCTATCACCATATTATTCAATCTGTATGCTGTATTCAATGAGAGAAGCTGGACTATATGAAGAAGAACGTGACATCAGGATTGGAGGAAGGCTCATTAACAACCTGCGATACACAGATGACACAACTTTGCTTGCTAAAAGTGAGGATGACTTGAAGCACTTACTGATGAAGATTAAAGACTACACTCTGCAGTAGGGATTATACCTCAATATAAAGAAAACAAAAATCCTCAAACTGGCCCAATAAGCAGCATCACAGTAAGTGGAGAAAAGATTGAAGTTGTCGAAGACTTCATATTACTTGGTTCTATAATCAACACCAGTGGAAGCAGCAGTCAAGACATCAGATCATGTATTGCAGTGGGCAAATCTTCTGCAAAAGACCTCTTAAAATGCTGAAGAGCAAAGATGTCTCCTTGAAGACTAAGGCATGCCTAATCCACGACAAGGTATTTTCAATCACCTCATATTCATGAAAGAGCTGGACAATGAATAAGGAAGACTGAAAAAGAGTCTATGCTTTTGAGTTGTGGTGTTGGCAAAGACTTCTGAAAGTACCATGGACTGCTAAAAGAACTAACAAATCTGTCCTGGAAGAAGTGCAGCTGGAATGCTCCTTCGAAGTGAGAATGGCCAGACTT
>NW_006921611.1:17131622-17132779 GCF_000298275.1 Orycteropus afer afer
GATGGATTGACACAGTGGCTGCTATGATGGGCTCAGGTACAGCAAGGATTGTGAGGCTGGCACAGGATGGGGCAATGGTGTGCTCTGTTGTACATAAGGTTGCTATGAGTTGGACATGAGTTGACAGCACCTAACAACAAAAACAACAAAGCAAAATGTTTTTCAGTGAACATGTGCAACTATTATGAATACCACATTTCACAAGTTGGAATAGAGTAAGAAACAAGAAAATGGACCCTTGCAAGCACCTGAAATGAGACTTTGTAATGCAATTATTCATGCTGAGAAGAAGGCTTTCATTGTTTTATTAGTTTTTTTTTTCCCAACCAAAGAACTGCTGTTCATACCTTCCATGAACTCTGAAGCAGTGTACATCTCTGACATAATCCAGAAAAATTGAAAGCATTTGGACAGAGTCACCTAGTTTCAAAGACAGGTCAAGAGGTCCCTAGAGTATTAATGATGTTAAGTCACCAGAATGGATATTTAGGGTTATGGGTTATGATGAACTAGCATGTAAAACTGGATGTTGAATGACAGAGGCACACATGTTCTTTAATACATTTTTGCAATGTACTCAGGATATCTGCTGCAGTCTAAAACATAGCAGGATGCTGGGCCGGGACGCCTCTTGCCTGTTTCTATGACCTCTCTCAAAGTTTGGGGAAAGGAATGGGTGGTAAATTCTGTAGGTCAGACAAACTAGTTGTTCTCAAGTGGATTCTGACTCATGGCAATGCCACATGTGCCAGAGTAGAACTGTGTTTCACAGGGTTTTCAGTGGCTAATTCTTTGGAAATAGATTACCAGGTCTTTCTTCCCAGGTACTTCTGGGTGGATATGAACCTGCAAACTTTTGATTAGTAGCCCAGCTCATTACTTGTTTGTACCACCCAGGGACTCCAATTCTGCAAGCGTCTCTCTATAAATGATTCTGCCCACAAAGTTGGCTTTGAAAAAAGGTAGATAGAAAAGTAAAAGGTTTAGAAATAGGAGAGGCTGTTCAGTAATTTTCTAATGTTATTGCCAAGATCCTGTAAGCCAGGTCCAAGGTAGTCTGGGTAAGATAGGATCAACAGAGGTAAAGAACAGTTTCAGTTTCAGGAGAACTTGTTTAGTCAGAACTTCTTGTGGACATGAGATTTATTCAATTGCAT
>NW_006921611.1:17149358-17151467 GCF_000298275.1 Orycteropus afer afer
AAGGGACCATTCCCTGGAGAAGGATGTCATGCTTGGTAAGGTGGAGGGTCGATGAAAGAGGGGGAGGCCTTCAAGGAGATGGATTGATATGGTGGCTGCGATGATGGGCTCAAGTATAGCAGGGATTGTGGGGCTGGCGCGGGATCGGGCAGTCTTTTGTTCTGCTGTGCATGGGGTCGCTATGAATCGGAAATGACTCGATGGCAGTTAACAACATAACAACAATATTTTTTTCAATATGGCCTTATAATTTTAATAAAAATAAAATTACCTGAAATCTTAAAAATATAATTTTATGTATAATAAATTTGTAATTTTTGCTCTTCTTTGAAGATCACAATATTTTCGATTGAGAAAAGATTTTACAGGTGTTGAGATATCTGGTAAACTCAGCAAATTATTCCAAGTGCCTCCACTCTGTCTGTTTATCTATCTATCATTTATCTACCTAAATGGAAATGTACAAATATTTGAGTTCAAGTATTTCATAGGTCCTGTAGTTTTATTTCCATTTATAAGGGTTATGATAGTTAAGATGTGTGTCAACTTAGCTGGGCCTGGTTTTGAGTGGCTAGGCAGCTGGATGTAGTTATTCTACATGATGAGACTGGTAATCAGCTCCATGGTAGAATCTGCTGTGAGCAGCTGAGTAGCTGCCTTAGGGATATGGTCTGCTTCCAGTATATAAAGAGAAGCTTTGGGAATGGTCTTAAGCTCTTTTGATCCTGCATTTGCCTGAGTCTTCATCTGAGTGGCCTGCCATGTTGTCTGCCAATCTTGAGACAGTTTCTGGACTTGAACTAGTGGCCTGTCATGTTCCTTGATAATTTTGGGACTGTGCCATTTTACTTGTCAACCTTGGGTTTGTTAGCCAGTAGGCAGCAGCAGTTCTACTTAAGAGAAGCCTTCAGCTTCAGTGGGCCAGGAGCAAGAGGCAGAACTAAAGCCCAAGGTCTAGGGGCTTTCACCCAGCCCCTAGAGCTGGCCCTTTGAACTTGGACTTCTAGCCTCCTACACTGTAAGAGAATAAACACTCATTTGTTAAAGTCATACACTTTTAGTATTCTTGTTAGAGCAGCACTAAAGAGTCAAAACAAAATAAATATTTTATATAATCAAACAGGTGAGCTCAATCTTTGTCTTCAAACTATTTGCAAAATTTAGATTCTGGATAATCAAAGGCCTTCTCAATTTCACTTAATTTCTGTACAGAAGATAGATTTATGGTGTTAAAAATAGGAGCTTGATTAGCAGATTCTTTCTGTGGGTCATGATACTAAAATTTGCAATTACAGAATTCTAAAATTAAATCATATATATCATTCGAGCACTCATTGTTTATTTTGTTCATTTCTTTTTCTGGATTTTGTAAAGATATGTTTCAGTTCCTTCCTTTTTGGTAAGCTTTGTTTTCAAAAATTAGAATTTATTAAAAAAAATTCAAAAGCTGAAATTTTTTGGTGTTTTATTTATTGATTTACATTTACTTAAAAATTTCCATCTGATTGTAAACAAAATTTATCAATATTGTGGAATGCTTAGATGATTTATAAAATTTTCTTCAAAGGCTCTTCATTTCTAAAATCTTGTTGATAGTGGACAACCAACCAATAGAAAAAGTACCTAGTATCATGCTAATATTTTTTGTTATTTAACATTAGCTTTGTAGCAATGATTTTGTAGTTCAGTAATTCTAATTGTGTGTGTGCATGCATTTATGCAAATATCGAAAAGCGTAACTTCTCTTTCAAGTGGTAAAATATTATAACTAGTTTAGACACAACTATGAATTGTATGTGTATACAGCCAATTACAACTAAAAATATGCTTCATAACTTTCTAACTTTAGTAAATATCTTAGTTATCTAACACTTTTATAACATAAATATCACAAGCAGGTGGTTTTAACAAACAGGAATTCATGTTGTCATAGTTTAGGAGGCTGGAAGTCTGAATTCAATGTGTCAGTTCTAGGTGAAGTCTTTCTTTCTCTGTTGGGTCTGGGGGAAGGTCTTTGTCTCTTCAGCTTCTATTCCTTGTCCCCTTGGTATCTTCATGTAGCATGGCATCTATCTTCCCCATCTCTGCTTCTTGCTTATTTGTTTAATT
>NW_006921611.1:17151640-17167118 GCF_000298275.1 Orycteropus afer afer
CACTAAGAATATTTTTGTTTCTAAGAGCACATTTCATCAAAATTTGAATTAGTATCAGCACATACACTTAAGCATCCTATGTTGTCTTCAATGTTAAAATTTTAGTTGAATTTACAGAATAATTCCTAATAATGTCTTTAAAAGAACAGACTTATACTTTGATCCTATGCAATGCATGAAAAAATCTAAATCATTGTTAGAATTGATGTAACTTATTTTCTGTTTGAAGTATCTCCTGGCATGGAGCTCTGGTAGTGCAGTGCCTAAGGCACTTGACTTCTAACCAGAAGCTAGCGATTCAAACCCACCAGCCACTCCTTGGAAGGAAGATTGGGCAATCTACTTCCCGTAGTGATTGTTGTTGTTGTTGATATTTGCCATCCAGTCGGACCCGACTCAGCTACCCCTCCTTGGGTTTCCGAGGCAGTATCTCTACTGAAGTAGATTGCCCAACCTTCCTTCCTAGGAGTGATACTGCCTTGGAAACCCAAGGAGGGGTCACTATGAGTCAGGTCCGACTTGACGGCACATAACAACAACCTGGCATGGATAGATACAAAGCTGGCATAACTTAACGTGAGTAGGTCCCTCTTCTAATGGGACACACAAAAGCAAAACTTCATTTTGCTTTTTGAACATCTAGAAGACAATTGGGAATTGAAATTGAGTGACATTAATTTAGAAAAATAGTTATTTGTTCAAAATGGAAAGACATGCTTCACAGAGTGGTTTGTAAACACAGCTTCTGTAGCTGATGGTTTTTAGTTGTCATCTCTAGGTATCATTTTCTGAAAAATATTTGAAACATAGATGCTGATGCTTGTTCTGCAAATATGCATTGACTATTTTTAATGTGATCAGTAATATTTTCATAGATCCAAATGAAATAAGAAAAATCAACAAATAATTTTATGCAAGTTACATGTTCATCACTTCCTTATGGAATTTCAGGGCTGCACTTTCCATTAAATATATACAATTTTTTCCTTAATTTTGCTGAAAGGTTTACTGAAGAATAAAAAGTGACTACAAATAATTTAGTGTATGATAATTGTGGGTTTATACCCTTCAGAAAATGACAAACCACAATGGCAAGAGCATTCGGACTATTCTTCGTATGTTCTATGCAACCTTTACTGGGCTTCTGTTTCCTGCATATATTCCATCTTACACCTAAAACCTAATATCACACTGAGTCTTTTAACTGGCAGCCTAGAAGCTTCTTGCTTCTTGTACTCCACTGACTCTGCCTGGCCTTTGCTCAAATAGCTGGTACAGTAAGCAGATGGCAGGGGCAGCAGCAACAAACATGTAGTCTCCCACAATCACAGGAGTTCCTAAGAAGTTAGCCATGCATAGCTAAATGGAGCACATTTCTATTTTATCAGGGCATACTGTACTTGCATGTAAAGTGCATAGTTATGCTGTTCTTTGAAAGGGTCATGAAATGACAAAAGGGTTACTCCTGGCTTTCAAACTTAGGTATATGTGAAAGTGGGAACTCTGCTCACTCTATATGCACTCTGCTGCCACTAGTCTGTCAGTTTGTCATACTGTGATGGCTTGCATGTTGCTGTGAGGTTGGAGGCTGTGTCACAGATATTTCAATTACCAGCAGGGTCACCCATGGTGGACAGGTTTCAACGGAGCTAAGTCTGTTCAGACTAAGACAGACTCGGAAGAAAGAAGGGGCCATCCACTTCTCAAAGAATTGGCCAGTGAAAACCTTATGAATAGCAGTGAAACACTGTCTGACATATTACTGGAAAACTTTATGAATAACCCTGAAACATTGTCCAATATAGTGCTGGAAGATGAGCCTTTTAGGTTGGAAGACACTCAAAATACCACTGGGGAAGTCCTGCCTCCTCAAAGTAAAGTCGAGTTTTATGATGTGGATGGAGGAAAGTGTTCATTTGCTGATGGGGCACAACTCAAAATGGGAAGAAATAGCGGTAAATATTCATTAGTAATTGGAATACAGAATGTAAGAAGTATGAATCTAGGAAAATTAGAGGTTGTCAAAATGGGATGTAGCACATAAAGATTAGATTGATACCTTACATATCAGTGACCTGAGATGGACTGATTTGGCCATTAGAATAAGATAACTATGTGGTCAACTAGGCTGGGAATGACAAATTGAAGAGGAATGGCATGGCATTTATCAAAAAGAACATTTCAAGATCCATCCTGAAGTTCAATGCTACCAGTAATAGGATAATATCCATACCCCTACAAGGAAGACCAGTTAATATGATGATTATTCAAATTTTCCCACCAACCACTAAAGCCAAAGATGAAGAAATTAAAGATCTTTACCAACTTCTGCAGTCTGAAATTGACCAAAAATGCAATCAAGGTGTATTGATAATTACTGGTGATTGGAATGCCAAAGTTGGAAACAAAGATGAAGCATTGGTAGTTGGAAAATATGGCTTTGATGGTAAAAATGGCATGAGAGATCACATGATAGAATTTGACAAAACCAAGGAATTATTCATTACAAACACATGGACCTCACCTGATGGAATACACAGGAATCAAATTGACTCCATTTGTGGAAAGAGATGATGGAGAAGCTCAATAGCATCAGTCAAAACAATGCCAGGAGCTGACTGTGGAGCAGATTGTCAACTTCTCATATGCAAGTTCAAGTTGAAGCTGAAGAAAATTAAAACCAGTCAACAAGGGACAAAATACAACCTTGATTATATCCCACCTAAATTTAGAGCCCATCTGAAGAATAGATTTGACACATTGAACACCAGTGACCAAAGACTAGAGGAGCTGTGAGATGACATCAAGAACATCATCCATGAAGAAAGCAAGAGGTCTTTAAAAAGACAGGAAAGGAAGAAAAGACTAAAATGGATGGCAGAAGAAACTTTGAAAATTTGTTTTGAATGTACCTTAGCTAAAGCAAATGGAAGAGATGGTGCAATAAAAGAGCTGAACCAAAGATTTCAAAGAGCAGCTTGAGAAGGCAAAATAAAGTATTATAATGAAATGTGCAAAAATCTGGAGTCAGAAAACCAAAAGTGAAGAATACACTCAGCATTTCTCAAGCTGAAAGAACTAAAGAAAAAATTCAAGCCTGTGGTTGCAATATTGAAAGATTATGTGGGGAAAATATTGAACAATGCAGTAAGCATCAAAAGAAGATGGAAGAAATACACAGAATCACCATACCAAAAAGAATTTGTCAATGTTCAAATATTTCAGGATGTAGCACATGATCAAGAGTCAATGGTATTGAAGGAAGAAGTCTAAGCTATACTGAGGAATTGATGAAAAACAAGGCTCCAGGAATTCACAGAATACCCATTGAGATATTTCACCAAACAGATGCAGTGCTGGAGGCATTACTCATTTATGCAAAAAAAAAATTAGAAGTGGATTACATATTTGTGCCCATTCCAAAGAATATGGAAATTATTGAAAAATATCAATAATATCACACACACACACACACTACCCGAACTCACTGCTGTCAAGTCGAATCTGACTCCTAGAGATCCCTCCTTGGGTTTCTGAGGCGGTATCATTACAGAAGTAGATTGTCCAACCCTCCTTCCAAGGAGTGGCTGGTGGGTTTGAACCACCAGTCTTCTGGTTATCAGTCAAATGCTTTAGGCACTACGCCACCAGAGGTCATGTAAGTAAAATTTTGCTGAAGATAATTAAAAAACAGGTGTAGCAGTACATTGACAGGGAATTGCCAGAAATTTAAGCTGGATTCAGAAAAGGATGTGCAGTGAGGGATATGCTGGTGACAGATGGCTCTTAGCTATAAGCAGAGAACAACAAAAAGATATTTACCTGTGTTTTACTGACTATGCATAGGCATTTAAGTGTGTGGATCATAATAAATTATGGATAACATTGTGAAGAATGGGAATTCCAGAATACTTTATTGTGTTCATAAGGAACCTATATATAGATCAAGTGGCCATTTGAACAGAACAAAAAGATACTGCATGGTTTATAATCAGGAAAGGTGCGCATCGTGGTGTATCCTTTCATCATATTCAATCTATATGCTGAATAAATAATCTGAGAAGCTGGGCTATATGAAGAGGAATACAGCATCAGGATAGGAGGAATATTCATTAACAAATTATGATATGTAAATGACACAACCTTGCTTGCTGAAATGAATATGACTTGAAACAATGAGTGATGAAGCTCAAAGACTACAGTCTTCAGTATGGATTACACCTCACATTAAAAAAAAAAAAATCCTCACAACTGGGCCAATAAACAGCATCATGATAAATGGAGAAAGACAGACATTGTCAGGGTTTTCATTTTACTTGGATCTACAATCAACACCCACAGAAGCAGCAGTCAATTGCACTGGGCAAATCTGCTGCAAAAGATGTCTTTAAATAAAGGTTGAAAGTGCAAAGATATTCCTTCAAGGACTAAGGTGAGCCTGATCCAAACCATGATATTTGCAATAGCCTCATATGTATGTGAAAATTGGACAATGAATAAGGAAGATCACAGACAAATTCATGCATTTGAATTGTGATGCTGGTGAAGAATATTGAATGTACCATGGACTGTCAGAAGAACAATCTGTCTTGGAGGAAGTACAATAGGAATGCTTGTTAGAAGCAAGGATGGTGAGACTTCATCTCACATACTTTGGACGTGTTGTCAGATGGGACTAGTCCCTGGAGAAGGACATCATACTTGGTTAAATAGAGGGACAAAGAAAAAGAAGAACACCCTCAAAGACATAGATTGACATGGTGGCTGCAAAAATGAACTCAAACTTAGCAACAATTACCAAGATAGTGCAGGACCTGGCAGTGTTTAGTTGTGTTGCACATGGAGTTTCTATGAGTGAGTAAAAACTCTATGGTACCTAACAACAACAAAGATTCAGTTCCTCACTCTCTCTAGCCACATATCAAGTGCTCAATAGTCACAAGTGCTTTGTGAGTACTTTATTAAATAGCACAAATATACATTTCCACATTCTCAGAAAGTTCTATAGGATAGCTCTGGAAACCCTCAGGTAGCTAAAGTATGTTCTTGTCTGCCGTTGAGTAGATTCCAACTACATCTTCATATATTCACTTGAGATAAGCTTCTAAATATTTTATTATGCCCAACCTACACATCTGGAAATTGTACAGATCAAATTTCATTTTATCTCTTTCTTGCTATCTGCTAAATTCCAGGAAAAGCCAATGCTTTGATTTCAATATAACTCAATACATGTTTGTGATTGAATGCATGTTTTCAATCATCACTTTGGACAATATAGTAAATTGTGAATTGTTCACATGAATTTTTGCTTTATATTTCCTGCTATCAACTATTCTTCCTCACTAAAATCCTTAGGATGGGAATGAATATTAGCAAAAAATTTATTCTTCCTCAGAAAGATTTATGTATTTCTGTAGACCATTATTTGTATTCTTAGTTCTGTATTTTTACTCTTTTCTCCAGGCAAAATGATAAATTTAATAAATGTTTTAAAACCCCATCAATTATCTTCTCTCCTGTATCTTCAGTTGCTCCTTCTTCCCTCTCTTCTCTTCAACATTGAATTGGCTCAAATATCGCTCATGTCTCACCCTTTACCTACCTCCTCCAGTGACTATTCACTCTTCCCTCATCATTTACAGCCAAAGATTTTCCCATTTTCTTATCACTCAACTTTATTTATGCCTTATCCTACTACAATCTTCCTTCTGCCTCTATTCTTTTGCCAATAAACAATTTGCTAGTATATATGGTCACTATGAGTCGGAGGTGAGTTGATGGCAGCTCACAACAACAGTAAATAAGTAAAAATTTAATAAATAAAATAAATAAAAATTCATTAGTTTTATAATTTATTAATTATACTTATAATTTATTTAATAAGTAGTAAAGGAAATTTCATACCTATGTTGTTGTTGCTGTTATTGTTAGGTGTTATCAAGTCAGCTCTGACTTATAGCAACCCTATGTACAACAGAACAAAACACTGCCCAGTTGTAAACCATCCTCACAATCCTTACTGTAATTGAGCCATTATTGCAGCCACTGTGTCAACCCATCTTGTAGAGGGTATTCTCCTTCTTTGCTGAGTCTCTACTTAACCAAACTTGATATCCTTCCCCAGGGAATGATTCCTTCTGACAACATGACCAAAATAGGTGAGACGAACTCTGGCCATTCTTGCTTCCAAGGAGCATTCTGGCTACACTTCTTCCAGGACAAATTTGTTCATTCTTCTGGCAGTCCATGGTATTTTCAGTATTCTTCACCAATGCCATAATTCAAAGGCATCAAATCTTCTTCATTCTTCCTTATTCATTGTCCAGTTTTCACATGCATATGAGGCAACTGAAAACACTATGGCTTGGGCTAGGCATATCTTAGTCTTCAAAGAGACATCTTTGCTCTTCAGCACTTTAAAGAGTTTTTTTTTTTTTTTTTTTCAGCAGATTTGCCCAGTGCAACATGACGTCTGATTCCTTGACTGCTGCTTCCATTGGTGTTGATTGTGGATCCAAGTAATATGAAATCTTTGACAATTTCAATCTTTTCTACATTTATTGTGGTGGTGCTTATTAGTCCAGTTGTGAGGATTTTCATTTTCTTTAGGTTGAGGTGTAATCCATATTGCAGACTGTAGTCTTTAATTTTCATCAGTAAGGACTTCAAGTCACCTTCACTTTCAGAAAGGAAGTTTGTGTCACCCGCATATTGCAAGTTATTGAGGAGTCTTCCTCCAATCCTGATGCTGTGTTCTTCTTAATATAGTTCAGCTTCTCAGATTATTTTCTCACATACAGATTGAGTAAATATGGTGAAAGGATACAATTCTGATTAAAAGTCATGCATTATCCCCTTGTTCTGTTCAAATGACAGCCTCCTGATCTCTGTAAAGTTCCCTCATGAATATATTAAGTGTTCTGGAATTCCTATTCTTCTCAATGTTATCCATAATTTGTTATGATCCATGTAGTCGAATGCTTTTGCGTAGTCAATGAAACACAAGTAAACTTTCTGGTATTCTGGCTTTCAGCCAAGATCCATCTGTCATCAGCAATATCCTTTGTTGCACATCTTCTTCTGAATACAGCTTGCATTTCTGGAAGTTCTCCATTAATATATTTTTGAATTATCTTCAGCAAGATTTTATTTGCATGTGATATTAATGATATTGCTCAATAATTTCCACATTCTGTGGGATCACCTCTCTTTGAAATGGGTACAAATATGGATCTCTTCCAGTAGTTGGCCAAGTAGCTCTCTTCCAAATTTCTTGACACAGACTAGTGAGTGTCTCCAGTGTGCCATTTGTTGAAACATCTCAGTGTGTATTCTGTCAATTCCTGGAGACTTGTTTTTCACCAATTCCTTCAGTGCAGCTTCAACTTCCTCCTTCAATGCCATTGGTTCCTGATCATATGCCACCTCCTGAAATAGATGAACATTGAGCAATTCTTTTTTGTACAGTGCCTCTGTGTATTAATTCCATCTTGTTTTGATATTTCCTGCATCATTCAACATTTTGCCCATAGAATGTTTCAATATTGCAACTTGAGGCTTGAATTTTTATTCAGCTCTTTCAGCCTGAGAAATGCTGAGTGTGTTCTTCCCTTTTGGTTTTCTAATTCCAGGTCATTGAACATTTTATTATAATAATTGACTTTGTCTTCCTGAGCTGCTCTTTGAAATCTTCTGTTCAGCTCTTTTATCTTGTCATTTCTTCCATTTGCTTTAGCTACTGTCCATTCAAAGGCAAGTTTCAGAGTCTCTTCTGATAACCATTTTGGTTCTTTCTTCCTTTCCTGTCTTTTTAATGACCACTACTCCACTGTCATTTTGTCATACTGTGGTGGCTTGTGTGTTGCAGTGAGGCAGGAACCTATGCTACCGGTAATTCAAATACTAGCAGAGTCACCCATTGTAGACAGGTTTCAGAGGAGCTTCCAGACTAAGACAGACTTGGAAGAAGGAAGGGGCTATCCAATACTCAAAGAATTGGTCAGTGAAAATCTTATGAATTGGATGCTATTATGTTTTTTATTTTTATTTTTATTGTGATTTGGGTGGAAGTTTACAGAGCAAATTCACTTTCCATACAGCAGCTCACATACACTTTGTCTCATGATAATTGACTACAATTTACCACAATGTAACAGCTCCCCTTTCACTTCCTCCCCATAGTTTCCTCTTCTCTGTGTCTTTCCCTCCCATGCACTCTTGTCCCTTGAGCTGTCTTCCTGTGCATACATAGCCCTTCTAATCTCTCATGATTGATCTCTCCAAGGAGTGTATCTACCTAATGTAAATATTCAGCTCATATGTCATCTTTTGTTTGGCTGGAAGCCACAGGAGTGGCTTCAATTCCAGACGTGAAGAGCAGCTAGGGGCCATAGTCTCAGGGGTTCCATCAGGCTCTATCACGTCAGCAAACCTGGTCCCTTTTTTTTTTTTTTCTTTTTTAATGAGTTTGAGTTTTTTCCACATTGTTTTCCCTCTCTATCCGGGATCTCCTATATATATATCCCCCTCTGAGTGGTTGACAGTGGTAGCCAGGCACCATCTAGTTCTTCTGGTCTCATGGTCATAGGCTGAGGATCACATGGTGTACCACTCCCTTGGACTAATTGTTTCCATGTATCTTTGGTTTTCTTCATTCTTCTTTGCTCTAGATGAGGAGAGACCCATTATTGCCTGTAGATGGCTGGTTGCAAGTTTTTAAGATCTCAGTTGTTGCTTATCAAAGTAGAATGTGGAACGATGTTGTGTAGTATGTTATGCCGATTGAGCTTGACATCCCCTGCAACTATAGTCCCAAGCCCACAGGTCCAACTACTCGCTCCCTCTAGGTAAGATGCTATTATGTCTTTAATAAGGAGCCCTGGTGGCACAATGGTTAAGCATTTGGCTGCTAACTGAAAGGCCTGTAGTTTGAATCCACCAGCTTCTCTGCAGGAGAAAAGAGTTGACAATCTGCTTCCATAAAGATTTAGAGCCTAGGAAACCCTCTGGGGAATTTATACTCTGTCTTGTAGGGGCACTATAATTTGATGGTACACAAGAACAACATCTTTAGTAATTTTTATTAAAAACTTGACAATGTCATTTTCAATAATGTACACATGCCTCTCTATAGACTCCAAATTGTCAGGGAGAGACAGGGTAAATAATTAAATTAAAAAAGAATTAGGGGAAAAAAAGCTAAGTCCAAAACAAATATTGGATATCATGAAATCTTAATCCACAAATACAGAATTTTACCTAAAGTCAACATATATATGCTAGGTGTTCACTATGTGTCCTGCATTACAGGTATAGGTACAAAGATAAATAAGAAATTGTTACTCTGAGGACTCCCAGTCTGGTTGCATACAAAAGTAATTTCATACAAGGCAGGCTCTATAAGGGTCTATAAAAGCACAAATAATAAGCAGCAACAAAGGTGAGAAAGCTCTACTCTGTCCAGTGTGGAGGCTTGATGGAGGGGGTAGCACATGAACTGGGTACTAATGAAGATTCCAAGATCTTGCCTGGAATGGGCAGCAGGGAATAAGGATGAAAATTACAAATTCCATATTGATGAAGAGGCAAATGTCTTCTTAATAGACTATTAAGGAATAAGATTAATGCGGAGTGGGTTCTTTCACTGCTGTGTGGGTGATGGGTTTTTCCTCTTGGAGCTTAAACCAATTTAGATCAGGTTGTTGACATTAAGGTAGCAGGAAAAGGTTGTTTATTTCCAGCAATGCACAGCGTCATCTCTGTGGCCTGGTGCCCCTGAATTCAGCCCACACAACCCAGCTCCGTGGTCTGCAGTTCAGCCATGAATATAAAAGCCGTGCTGTCTTCAGTAGATGTATACTTGCCCTGCAGGAAGGTCCCCTGCCTCATCTCTGTCTTCAGGCACCAGGTAAATGAAATCTCTGAAATATTAATGAGTAGAAATGACTCTATTAATAATGAAAAAAGGAAACAGCAAGATGGCACATGTGAAAAGAGAGGGCACTTCATTGAAATCCAGGCTTCCAGTATTGAAATTCAAGCGGAGGTGCTTAACTGCCCCCGACGGTTTTGTGAGAGGGCAGTGGACCCAATACTGCAGTGTGGAAGTATCCTGTTACAATAGAGAAAACAGCCTACAGGAATGATATAGAGTGACAGAGTAGCTGTGTGAGTGGCAGAGGAGGAGAAGCTGTGACCAGGAAAAATGATCAATATATTGATCAATATTATTAATAATTATATTAACAAATTAATATTATTAATATTAAGATATTGATGCTGTTACTCCTGGAATCCATGAATTTACACAGTTGACTGCTTTGTAGGGCGAGAGACAGAGGGATACTTGGGTCTGCCAGGGTGAAAGGAGTGGAAGGGTGTATGTTGGAAGAACTGCTCTAAACATCATTTCTCCTTTTATCACTTTCAGTATCAGCATCTGTAGTGGAGAAATGGTGGAGCCACTGCCAGAAGGGAGTCTAAGACAAAAACATTCCAAAACGTGTATTGAGTGCTTTCTATATGCTGAACACTGTGCTAGTCATTGGGGATTGATAGGAACGCGATTGGCCGAATCCTTGCCTTGATGGGACTCACAGTTTAGTGGGGGGAGAGTGGCAAGTAAACCAGTCAAATTCACAAGGTATGAACTATACAAGGGCTAATTAAGAGGCTGTGACTGAAGCTCAGAAGAGGGGCTCTAACCAAGCATGTATATGTGGGAGAAGGCATAGGGGTGGTTGTAAGGACAGGCTTCCCAGGGGAGGAATGACTAAGCTTCAATCTGAAGAATGAATAGGATTTAAAAGGGTAAGAGGAAATGGGATGAGGGTAGGGTGTGCCAGGCAGATGGGACTCTAGAGCAATAGTACGATCTGATTAAGAGTTTTCCCCAGGTTGTTTGGCCTACCACTACCCATATGTCAGGTTGTGGTACTGTGGTGATTTGGTGTTGCTGTGATGCTGGCAACTCTGCTATGGACATTTCAAATACTAGAAGGGTAACCCATGGTGGACAGATTTCAGTCATGCTTCCACACGAAGACAGATTAAGAATAAAGGTCTGATGATCCACTTCCAGAAATTAGCCAATGAAAATCCTATGGTTCACAACAGAAGACTGTATGGTGCTGGGGGATGAGCCCCCAGGCTGGAAGGCACTCAAAATACACGATGCCTCATACCAACATTTATGAAGATGGTACAGTACCTGGCAGCATTTTGTTCTGTTGTACATGGGTCACATAAGTCAGAGCTGACTTGATGGCAATAGACAACATTAACAACATGGACATAGAGAATTATTCTGAAATAATCTACACAATTTGGTGATTGAAGAGGTTTGGGCTGGAGGTCTGGGACTGCATACAAGAGTATCTCAAGTCTGTGAAAGAACAGAAAGTTCTCCATTTGGAGATCAAAAATGCCTCCTTCTTGCTGAAATGACCCAGAAGAGAAACACACAAACAGAACCACCTTAGACAACATCAAACATCAAAAAAAAAAAAAGAGAAAAAAGAATGTGACAGTGAAGTTAAACCTCAACTTCAGCTGATGAGACAAGCATAACTTCATGGATTTTATAGGCAATATTACCCCAGAAATCATGCAGTGTAATTCTTTCTTTTACAGACATGACATAGGCCTGCAGAGTTTAAGTCACTTGCCTAAAGTAATACAGTTACGAGAGTGAATTTCCTTATTTTGAGTAATTGTAAAACAATGTACATTGCTTGGCATATGTTGTTTTTCCTTTCTGTGTTCCCATAACTGCTATTTACACTTTTCTAAAAATTTTCTTTGCTATTAGCAGGATAATTTTTCTGGAATTTACAACACATTTTCCTTAATTTGCATTTCTGTTTAGTCATTGTGTATCTTCCCACTGTTTTAGTCATTCATACATTTATTGAGAGGTTATCTGCAAAGCCAATCTCACAGGGGTTTCCACACAAATTATCGATAAGGGATAATTTGGTTTTCCTTCCACAATTCCATTGACAGACAACTGCTTTATACAGTGATTTGGGGAACTTTAAGTCATTGAAGTCAATGAGACCTCTCACTTTCTTTTTTAGGCCTTTTCTCTTTTGGTGTCCCTCTCCTCCAGGTGAGTCAGACTGAGTCATCCAGGCCACACTACTAATTTGTGTATCTTAAAACCTGTGTGCGTGTGTAAGTCATTTGGTGCTTGTTTAGCAGAGAGGCTTACATAGCTGCGTGGAAAAAGGCCACACAAACCTCTCCTCTGCTGTGCAGCATAGTTCTGCTCTGGCCTTGTTTTAGTTTCATAGGGTTACCATTAATTAAATATCACAAAATGGGTGGTTTAAAAGAACAAGAATCCAGTGTATTGCTTTTCTGGAGGCTAAACATCTGAATTCAGGGTGTCAGCAGGACTATACCCTCCCTTTGTATGTCCTAGGGGAGCTTTGTTTCTTTCACCTTCTATAGCCTTGAGCATTTCTTGGCTTGTAGAAATATACTCACGTGCTGCTTTCCTCTTCAGTATGAGTCTGTTTCTGTTCTTCTCTTTTACAAGACGTCACTCAAAAAGGATTAGAATTAGAACCCATGGTATTCCTGTTTGACTTCATTAATTTAGTTGATAACATGTGCAAATAAAAACTCTATTTCTCCAGACAAGGTCACATTCATTAGTGCAGGGGTTAGGAATTAAACATGTTTTTGGAGGATACGTTTCAATCCGTAACAGGTCCGAAGCGTACCCTCCTTAGAAGGCAGTTTGGGTTTCTGAGTATTTCTCTTGGGGATCTCAACTACAGCACCTATCCTAAGTAGTTTATCAAATTATTCCTTTCAACTATCTTGAGGGGTTCTAATAAGCTTCACTTCCTCTATCTTGTCACATTTCCAGTAATGTTTCAGCTGACTCATCCCTTAGATCTGTCTTTCCCTGGGTTCTTCAGGCTTCCTGTGGCATGCTCCTCCTGGGATCTTCCTCCTGGAGAGGGACCTTCATCAACGCTCCTTTTCTTTCAGGACCCTAATCTCAGCCAGATATAGAATTAAGTGATTTAATGAAATTCCTGGTAATTTCATTTTTACAAGCTCTGTGCATGTAATTATGTACTTTGGCCTTGAATTCTATCAGCATCTGTTTTGTTCACTACTATATCCCAATAAGTAGCAGAGTATTTGATACCTGGTTGATATTCAATCATATCTGCTTCAGGAGTGAATGAATTAAATTAATCTTTAAGACTGTTAATATTTTATCCACTATACCATTTACAGGAGCTCTGTAAGCATAGTGGTTAAAGCATTCAGCTGCTAACCAAAAGGTCAGCAGTTCAAACCCACCAGCTGCTCTATGGGAGCAAAATGAGAAATTTGGCTTCCATAAACATTTGTTGTTGTTGTTATTTGCCGTCAAGTCGGCCCCGACTCATAGCGACCCCTCCTTGGGTTTCCTAGGCAGTATCACTACGGAAGTAGGATTGCCCAACCTTCCTTCCGAGGAGTGGCTGGTGGTAAACACTATGGAGCAATCATACTCTGTCTTAAAGGCTCGCTATGAATTCAAATAGACTCAATGTTAGTGGGTAGGTGCATTTAGGGTCAGTGTGTCTGTGGTGACAATACCCAAGAAAACTGTGGCTTAAATAAGAAGAAATTGTATTTATCTTTATATGACAGTATGGAAGAAGATGGTCCATTATTACAGAGTGGCTTCAAAAAGTCCTCAGGGGCCCAGGCTCCTTCTCAATGCTCAGCAATACTTAGCAATTGGCTTCTACATGCTATGATGAATTTCAGCTATCACATCTTCGCAGCTAGCAGGAAGATGGAAGGACTGAAAACAGGAATGCCTAGTGAAACTTTTTGGAAAATACACATGACATTTTAACTTAAATGCAGTTGGCTAGAACATAGATACATTGTTCTTCTTGGTTTTTAGGGAAATTGAAATATAAAGTTAACAAATATTAACACATTTTACATTGGATGGTAGGGGAATAGGAGGAAAGATGAGGAAAAAAGTGGTTGATATATACAAAAATGTGTTAATATCAAAATAAGAATGAAATTACTAACCATTATAGCCCTTGTCTCTGCAACTGGTCATGTGGTCATGTTCTTGTTCTTATTGCCTTTGAGTTGATTTTGATTCATGATGACCACATATGTGCAGAGTGAAACTGTACTCCATAGACTTTTGAAGGCTGTGACTTTTCAGAATTAGACCGCTGGGCCTTACATGTAAGGCACGTCTTACTTCCCAAGAGTATCTAGGTTTGAGCCCCACCCTTTCTTTCAGTGGTTCAGAGCTTAACCATTTGTACCAACTATGGACTGTATGTGGTCATAGCTAGTATTTATAGCTATTTTATTACACTATCCATTCTGTATTCTCATTGCTTTCATCAAATATCTCAGGTGGTCATAATTCCTGAAGAGTCTGAACCATTAGCAATCCATCCAGTGATGGCTTGTTTTAGTTTCCCGTTGATTTTTAATCATAAGACACAGGAGTACTAAGAGGCACTCTAGAGAATTTAGTTTAACTCTAGATACTCCTATTTATTCCCACTGGGCATTAGCAACTGACTTTCTCCTTTATAATTAAGAAAAATCGCCCCTGTCAGTACAGTAGCTCCTTTATTCTCTGTTTGTTGATTCACTGTCACAGGGAGTCCAAAGAGGCCAAATATCTGGTATCTAGGAATCTGGCAATTTGGACAACTTCTGGGTAATGGTGGTTCCATGTGCCTGGATTGTGCAATATGTTTTGTGCTAAACACTTGCTTTTCTTCTGGGAGTCTAAAATTTTATTATTTATGAGGCAAAGTGTACTTCAGTGACCTGCCTCCAATAAAAACTGGGTCTGTAATGGGCTTCCTTGGACAGAAACATTACACATATATTTTTCACTGCTGGAAAGAGGAAGACAGTTGGTGGGAGAAAGAGATCATTGGAAGTCTGGGCACAGATTTCTTCAAACTCTGATTATGTCTTTGTCCCTTGCTGATCTTGCTGTGTATTGTTTCACAGCAATAAACATTAGCCATGTGTACAGCCATAAGTTGAATCCCATGACCCCTTCCAATGAATCACTGAACACTGTTGTTGTTATTGTTGTTAGGTGCCATCAAGTTGTTTCTGACTCATAGCGACTCCATGCACAGCAGAACGAGACACTGCTCAATCCCATGCCAGCTCCATGATCCCTGCTATACTTGAGCCCATCATCGCAGCCAGCGTGTCAATCCATCTCGTTGAAGGCCTCCCCCTCTTTCATTGACCCTCCACCCTACCAAGCATGACATCCTTATCCAAGGAATGGTCCCTTCTGACAACATGACCAAAATAGGTGAGATGAAGTCCGGCCATTCTCACTTCCAAGGAGCGTTTCGGGTGCACTTCCTCCAGGACAGATCTGTTAGTTCTTTTAGCAGTCCATGGTACTTTCAGCATTCTTCACCAGCACCACAACTCAAAAGCATCAACTCTT
>NW_006921611.1:17168810-17211830 GCF_000298275.1 Orycteropus afer afer
GTGATTCTTCTTTGTTTCCAACTTTTGCATTCCAGTCACCAGTGATAATTAACACATCCTGATTGCGTATTCGGTCAATTTCAGACTACAGAAGTTGATAAAATTCTTCAATTTCCTCATCTTTGGCTTTGGAGGTTGGTGCATAAATTTGAATAATAGTCATATTAATGGGTCTTCCTTGTAGGCGTATGGATATTATCCCATCACTGACAGCATTGTACTTCAGGACAGATCTTGAAACATCCTTTGTGATGATGAATGCTACGCCATTCCTCTTCAAACTGTCATTTTCGGCATAGTAGATCACATGGTTGTCTGATTCAAAATGGCCAAAACCAGTCCATTTCAACTCACTAATGCCGAGGATAACAATCTTTATGTGTTGCATTTCCTTTTTGACAACTTCCAGTTTTCCTAGATTCATACTTCGTACATTTCATGTTCCAATGATTAATGGATGTCTGCAGCTGTTTCTCGTCAATTTGAGTGGTGCCACATCAGCAAACAGAGGTCTCGAAAGCTTTACCTTATCCATAGGAGTAAGGCTGGGTTTATTCAGATGATGCAGCTCTTTCCTGTAATTTATCAAACAGTGTTTCTTTGCTATTCATAAGTTTTTCCCTGGCCAATTCTTTGAGAAGTGGATGGCCTCCTCCTTCTTCCTAGTCTGTCTCAGTCTGTAAGCTGGGCTGATAGCTGTGCACCATGTGCATCCTGCTGGGTTAGAAACACCAGTGGCTCAGCCTGAAAACTCACATCAATATGTCACCACGGTAGGACAAAATGACAGACAAGTTGGTCTCCCTGTTGGATACCTCTCCTACCACCCTTACCTGGATCCCTGCTGCTGACTCCTCCTCTGTCCAGATTCCTAGGCCTTTTAATCCCCTTTTTCCCACTCTCCCGCCCTGCTGCTTTGGGCATGTCTGAGTTCTCTCCTCACCTGAATCCCTGCTGAATGCCCAATGAACACTAGGTGGTCTTGATTCTTGACCTTAGCACAGTGTACTAATAATAGTCCCAAACTGAAGACAACCCAAAGGTCTATCAACATTAGAAAGTTAAGTATTTTGAGGTACAATTATACAGTGAAATGCCACTACAAATCATAGCTACACATAACAGGGATGAATGTCATAAACTCATATAGTATTCATAAGGTTTCCCCTGGTGTATTCAAGGAATCAGCAGGGAATTTCTGTAGACAAACTTGTTTGTGATTTTGGATCTTGGTGCTGGGATTGACCCCAATTTAGGGTCTCTGGAATTCCTCCTGGCTTTCCCAGGACTGCCTCTTTTTGTTTCTCCCCAAGGTATTTCTTCTTTATTCTTATGTCTGCCAAATTATTTCTCCTGAGGACAATTCATAGTATTATTGCCTGATGTAGTTTCCAGTGGCAAGTAGTTTAAGAATATCTCTTTCATAGAATAATAACTTGAGGGAACTTATTTAAGGCCCTCCACAGTGTATCGTTCACTCTTCCTCAATTAGAATACATTTGTTTTAGTCCTGGCTCTGTCAGTAACAAGCTGGCATTGGACTCAGTGTTATTTTCTCAGGTAGTACCACAGCACAATTGTAATTGGAGGGATTACCAGGGGATGGGGGTATGGAGGGAGTATACTCCAACAGAATGTGAGAACTTCTTAAAGGGTCCTCAGTTCTGTGAGCAAAAGCCTTGCCTCAAGCATAGAATTCATTCTTTTTTTACTCTTTGTTGCTAAGGAGCATCTTTTCTTCCTGATATGCAGTGCCTTTTTGGATGGTAGTACTCTATAGGCATAGGCATATATTATGGTTTGAACTTTAGAAGGTTTCAATTTTCTTTTGTGATGAAGACATAATCAGAAGTAAAGCCCTCTCCCCTCCCCAAAATTTGCTCATGTAGGATTTTTATAATCTTAGTGTTTAGAGACTATATTTAGGGCTCTGAACATTCATGACTGGACATTGCTGCATACCTCTGCAAGTTAAGATTCCATGAAACTCCTGGATAATAAGCCAACCTCAGGAAAACATCAAAGCTCACTCTATATCCTTTCCTCAAAGTTGCCAACCACTATTTATAAAAGGATGATGGTGGGAGAAGATGTGAAAGATATTACAAAGGGAGAGAGGCTTAACTTTTTAAACTTTTGAGATGGCTGATGTCTTTGAGCTCAGCATGTCGCTCTGCTTTCTGCTGTGATGCAGAAAATCTTCCCGAGGTGAGTGAAGTTGCCTATGACCTTGCAAACTAAACTTGTTTCTAACTTTAAACTGTAGTTTGTTGACAATTCCAAAGGTTCCATAAGTACTGACGAAGGCAGGTCCTAGATCTGGCAAGAATTATAAAGGAGTCAATGAGACATTTTTTAAGAAACTCGAAAAATATAAAATGATAATCACATGCTCATGGAGTAATATTATTGATTTGAAGTATAGACAAACCATGTTTTTAATTGGATTTCTGTGAGGCCCAGATGGATGGGTATAACTAGGAACAACAATATTTAGTCACTTAGGAAAGGAAGGCCTGTTCCAAACACAGTGTGTGAAGAAGTGGAATGTGAGTGTGTGTATACTAATATATATATATATGTATGTGTGTGTGTGTGTGTACATATACATATATTATATATATTCATACATATATATATATATCCACCACCACTGTCAGTTTGTCATACTATGGTAGGTTGCATGTTGCTGTAAGACTGGAAACTATGCCACCAGTATTTCAAATACCAGCAGGGTCACTCATAGTGGACAAGTTTGAGCAGAGCTTTCACATTAAGAAAGACTTAGAGGATGGAAGGGGCCATCCATTTCTCAAAGAATTTGCCAGTGAAAATCTTAAGAATAGCAGTGAAACATTGTCTAGTAGTTACTGGAAAAAATTATGAATATCCCTGAAACATTGTCTGATATAGTGCTGGAAGATGAGCCCCTCAGGTCAGAAGGCACTCAAAATACAAATGGGTAAGACCTACCTCCTCAAAGTAAAGTTGATGTGGATGGAGTAAAGCCTTTGGGACCTCCATTTGCTGATACAGCACAACTCAAAATGGGAAGAAACAGCTGCAAACATCTGTTAATAATCAGGGCATGGAATATACGAAGTATGAATCCACATAAATTGGAAGTTGTCAAAAATGAAATGGAACGCATGAAGATCAATATCCTAGGCATTCATGAGCTGAAATGGACTGGTTTTGGCCATTTTGAATCAGACAGTCTTATGATCTATTATGCTAGGAATAACAAATTGAAGAGGAATAGCATGGTATTCATTGTCACATAAAATGTCTCAAGATCTATACTGACATACAAATGCTGCCAGTGATAGTATAATATCCATCTACCTACAAGGCAGACCAGTTGATACTACTATTCAAATCCCTACACCAACCACTGAAGTCAAAGATGAGGAAATTGAAGATTTTTACCAACTTCTGCAGTCTGAAATGGACAAAATATGCAATCAAGATGCACATAAAGCACTTACAGATGAAGATCAAAGACTAAAGCCTTCACTATGGATTACATCTTAATATAAATATAAAGAATACAAATATCCTCACAACTGGACCAATAAGTAGCATGATAAATGGAGAAAAGATTGAAGTTGTCAAGGATTTCATTTTACTTGAATCCACAATCAATGCCCATGGAAGCAGCAGTCAAGAAATCAAAGGACTATTTCATTGGCCAAATCTGCTGCAAAAGGTATCTTTAAAGTGTTAAAGAGCAAAGATGTCACTTTGAAGCCTAAGGTGCGCCTTACTCAAGCCATGGTATTTTCAAAGGCCTCATATACATTTGAAAGCTGGACACTGAATAAGGAAGACAGCAAAAGAATTGATGCATTTGAATTGTGGTGTCAGGAATGAATATTGAGTATGTCATAGATTGCCAGAGGAATGAACAAGTCAGAATGCTCCTTAGAAAAGTGAAACTGGCCAGACTTTGTGGCTTGTATTCTGGTGTTATTATCAGGAGGAGGGACTGCTGTTCCCTGGAGAAGGATATCATGCCTGGAATAGAAGGTCAGAGAAAAAGGGGAAGACCCTCAAGGAGATGGATTTATGTATTGGCTGCAACAATGGGTTCAAGAATGGCAACAATTGGGAGGATGGTGCAGGGCCAGGCAGTTTTTTTGTTCTGTTGTACATAGGGTTGCCATCAGTCAAAACTAACTCGACAACACCTAACAACAACAACCAAAGACACATGTTAACTTGGGAAATAAATAATAAAATAATAAATTTACTTCAACTGCTCAGGAAATTCTAATTTCAGAAGTATTTCTCAGGATTCAAAGAAAATTACATAAAGTTAAATTCTTTATATGAGATAAACTTGAAGTTAATTAATGGTTAATAGTTAATTAATTAATTAGTAATTAATTAATTAATGGGCGCTATTTTGTCACAAAAATGGGTTTGTGTGGTTCTATGATTACTGCATCTCTACCATGTCGCCTTTATTGTTTGTTTATCTATTCCCAGGTTCATTGCACATTGGCTAATGACCTTTGTAAAATTTCCTATGATTCAGGGAAAATTAAACCTCAATTTTCTTCTTTAACACTGAATTTTTTGTTTGTTTTACAAGCAGTCCATTTTACAAACAAAATCCATTCCTGAGTGTACTTTAAGTGGAATTTGTAGGTGAGTTGTAACAAGTGCATATGGTTATTTAGTCTTACTTTAGCCCAAGGAAAGAGGTTTCAATGATTTAAAACCTGCCCTTGTAGCAAGTGAGGGTGACTGTTTTGAAGAATTTGTTGGGGTAGGGGTTGGTTCAATAGTTTCAAGGTGAAAGCAAATTTGCATAACATTAAAGGGAAGTAAGAATTTTTTGTAACTCAGACTTTATCACTCAGAGACTGCTTGTATTCTCTATCTTTTTTTTTCCTTTACCTTTCAGCCACAACTACTATTCTCATTACCTTATATAAGCTTGTCCATTCTAGAAAAAAACGAACCAAACTCACTGCTGTCAGTCAAGTCAGATCTGACTCATCGTGACCCCTCCTTGGGTTTCCGAGGCAGTATCACTACAGAAGTAGATTGCCTAGTCTTCCTTCCAAAGAGTGGCTGTTGGGTTTGAACTGCCAGCCTCCTGGTTAGCAGTCAAGTGCCTTAGGCCCTATGCCCCCAGAGCTCTAGAGCAGGTTGAAATCTAATAATAAGCAAAAGAGCCCCTTTATATATGCCCTCTATAAGTTATTGGTGGTGCAAACAATTTTCTCTCGTCTACTAATCTAAAGGTTGGTGGCTAGAACCTACCCTGTGGTTCCAGACAATATATGTGTCTGTAAAGATTATAGCCAAGAAAACCGTAGTGAACTCTGTAATGAATGAGGTTGTAGGACAGTCAGCTCAGATTCAAAGGGCTTGGTTTTGTGTGTTTTTTCCTCTATTCTTTTTCTTGTTCTGCTTTTTTTCTTTGTCTTTTAGCCTCAATTATTAATCTGGTTTCCTTGCAGAGGTTTGTCTGCTCTAAAGCAGTTTTAAATCTGATAATACGGAAAGGAACTCCTTTATATGTGCCCTTTGTAATCTTATAACACATTGCAGTTTCACCTGAAATGAGGAGTGAAAGTGCTAACACATGCTCCTTCCAGGTCAGCTTATGTGCCCTTGGCAGGACAGTTCTTCCTGGATGCAGGGATAGAGTTCAATGTACAGGCCATATGCTCACAGAAGTGACGATGATTTAACTGGAGCAGGGACAAGAGAGAGGCATGCTGATTGTGTGTTTGGTGCTGAGAAGTTGGCAGGTGTGTTTGGGTGTGGGAGAAGAATTTGCATTTGGATAGGATCCTAGATCTGAGGGCGGAAAGGAGATTAGATGGGCAGGTGCTAGTGAGGTTGAGAGCTAAAAGAGAGGAAGGGAAATTGGACTGAGTAATGGAAAAGGAAATTTACGAGAAAATAAAAACACATGGAGGTGGAATAGGACTGGGGGAGGGGCCTACAAGAGAAGGAAGAGAAAGTCTGAGAAGCAAGATGTCTAAATGAGAGAAGAAACACTAGGGAATCTGGGAGTGGGTGGTGGTTGTTATTGGCTCTTGTGGAGTCAGTCTCTGACTCATGGTGACCCCATGCACAGGGTAGACAGTACTTAAATGGGCTGAAAAATAATAAGAAAAGCAAGAATTTACAAGTCCCTCTAATGAACAGTACCCCATTTCCCTCTTTGTTGTTATTGTTAGGTGCTGTCGCTGTCACAGCGACCTCATGCACAGTAGGATGAAACACTGGCTGTCCTGCACCATCCTCAAAATCGTTGTTATCCTTCAGTCCATTGGTGCAGTCAGTCTGTGTCAATCCATCTTGTTGAGGGCTTCCTCTTTTTTGCTGACCATTTACTTTTCAAGCATGATGTCCTTCTCCAGGGACTGGCTCCTCCTGATAACATGTCCAAAGTATGGGAGGTAAAGTGTCACCATCCTTGCTTCTAAGGAGCATTCTGGCTGTATTTCCTTCAAGACAAATTTGTTTGTTCTTCTAGTGGTCCATGGTACAGTCAATATTCTTCACCAATACCACAATTCAAATGCATCAATTCTTCTGAGGTCTTCCTTATTCATTGTTAAGCTTTCACATGCATATGAGGCTATTGAAAATACTATGATTTAGGTCAGGTGCACCTTAGTCTTCAAAGTGACATTTTTGCTCTTTAATACTTTAAAGAGGCCTTTTGCAGAAGATTTGCTCAATGTAATGTGCCATTTGATTTCTTGACTAGTGCTTCCATGGGTGCTGATTGTGGATCCAAGTAAAATGTAATCCTTGACAACTGCAATCTTTTCTCCATTTATCTTGATATGGCTTATTGGTCCAGTTATGAGGATTTTTATTTTCTTTATATTGAGATGTAATCCGTCATGAAGGCTGTAATCTTTGATCTTCATCAATAATAAGTGCTTCAAGTCTTCTTCACTTTTAGCAAGCAAGGTGTGTCATATAACTTCTGGTAAGATGGAGGAATAGGCAGACAAGTGACACAGACCCTATTCAACAAAGAAAAGAAAAACCAATTGACAGAGATACAGAAGATAATCCTGGAGCCCTGAGCTTTGAAAGGAACTATACAGAAGTGGGTTAGGCACCAACTAGTGGAAAAACCTGAATGAAAACAGTGAGTACAGAGATGGTTGGAGCTGCGGTCTGTCAGCTACTCCAATGGGAAGAACAGCCTGAATAGTTCCAAGTGCTGTTGGGACATGAGAATTGACCTAAAAAAGATCAGCCCTGGTCACCAAGGGGTGCAGGGACGACTGAGCTGGTGGCCTATGAATAGGAACGGAAACCACAAGGTGGGAGACAACCTGAGCTGTTGACTTTCTGCTGTCCGGAGTGCACAGCCACTTTGATTGTTTACTCACTGCAGTCATTTTGGATATTTAAAGTGACTGAGGGCACAGCCATTTTGAATGTTTAAAAGTGGCAGCCATTTGGGATATTTAAAGTGACGAAGGGTGAAACCATTTTGAATGTTTACAAGCAGTGGCCATTTTGGATATTTAAAGTGACCAAGGGTGCAGCCATTTTGAATTCTTACAAGTGGCAACCATTTAGGATTTTAAAGTGATAGCATCCTCATTCGGATTCCAGGAACCTAATAATAAGCTCTGTTTGCCAAGGTTGGCAGGGACATACAAGAGGCTGACAACAGGAAAGGAGACAGGTGGTAAGTGTATAAGTGCTGCCCACTAGCAAATAGAGGAGCATAGCCCAGTACCCTGCTTGCATAGATAACATACAAACAAAACAAAGAAAACAAAAATTGTGGGCAAGTCACTTCAACATGTTGTTGTTGTTGTTATGTGCCGTTGAGTTGGACCTGACTCACAACAACCCCCTCCTTGGGCTTCTGTGGCAATATCACTATGGAAGTAGATTGTCCCATCTTCCTTCTGAGGAGTGGCTGGTGGGTTTGAACCACCAGCCTTTTGGTTATCAGTAAAGTGCCTTAGGTACTATGCTACCAGGGTTCCTACTTCTACATACAATCACCAATTGAATATAAACATGAGAATGTCACAATGCCTCGGAGACAACAGAGCATCACAGTCCACAAAAAGCAAGATAAAGCAGTAGAAATAAGAGACTAGGATATGGACCCACAACATATCCCTGAGGAAGACACAGCATTGAAACTCTCTGATAAGGAATTCAAAAGAATTATATTTAGGTATCTTCAACAAATTGAGAGACAGATCAATGAAAACACAGAGAAAACCCTAGAACAATTTCAAAAGACAATACAAGGACAAAATGACAAAATAAATGAAAAATTAGAAATGAGACAAAATCTACACATAGAAATCCAGAAGATTAATACTAAATTTTCAGAAATAGATAAGACATTGAATGGGCAAAGGAGCAGAATCGAATCAATAGAAGACAGAATTAGGAAGGTTGAAGGCAAAATGCCTGAACACTTCTTTGGAAAGGGATCAATCAGAAAAAAAAGCAAAACAAAATGAAGAAAGCCTAAGGTTCATGTGGGATACCATCAGAAGGAATAGCCTACATGTAATCAGAATTCCAGAACAGGAGACACAAATAAAACCACAGAGAAAATTGTTGAAGATTTGTTGGAAGTGAATTTTCCTGGTATGATGAAAGATGAGAATATATCCATTCAGGAAGTCCAATAAACCCCAAATAGGATAGACCCCAAAAGAAAAACACCAAGACATATCATCATCAAACTCACCAAAACCAAAGACAAAGAAAGAATCTTGAGAGCAGCACAGGAAAAACAAAAAGTTACTTACCTACAAGAGTCAACCAATAAGACTAAGTGTGGATTTCTCAAGAGAAACCATGCAGGCGAGAAGACAATGGGATGGTATATACAAAACAGTCAAGGAGAAAAATTTCAAACCAAGAATTATGTACCTAGAAAAATTGTCCCTCAAATATGATGGTGAAATTCGGACATTTCCAGATAAGTAGAAATTAAGGGAATTTCTTAAAACCAGACCAACCTTACAAGTGATGCTAAATGGTGCCCTTTAAATGGAGAAGCAACAACAGCCAGCAACAACTGACCATTAACACACATGATGATATAACCCAGAAACCAACCCAGCTATGAAGTATCCAAGGTAAATAAGCCTACAAGATTGTAAACAGTGAACTAGAAACATCAATTGACAAGTGAGGACAACTACAAACCAAAAAGAGGGGAAAAACTGTGTCATTACTGAACTTCTAGATGTTAGAGAAGTCAAGACAACTACAAGATAGAATAGACTGTTCTAAACTTGGGAAGAAAACTATAAATCACAGGGTAACCTCAAAGAAAAATGATAAACCTTCACATCAAAAAAGAGGAACACCATAAATATTCAGCAAATACTAAAACAATAGTAATGAAGGAAGTGGTAACACGATTCATAAAAAAAAATGAGCTCAGCATAGAAAATTATATGGAACAAAGAAATTGACAGCGTGAAAAAGCACGTAACAAAAATGACAGCAAAAATTCATATTTGCCGATAATTACATATCTGGCAAGGGACTTCTCTAAGATTTATAGCGGAAGAGTGGATGACCAAACCATGGTACATACACATAACGGAATGCTATGCAGTACTAAAGAATAATGTACAGTCTGCAAAACACCACATAATATGGATGAACTTGGAGGACATTATGCTGAGTGAAATAAGTCAATCACAGAAGGACAAATATAGTATTTTCATTGTGGAGGGTCAAGGAAAGGTTTATATAGAGAGGGAAACTTTCTTTGTTGGTTGCCAGGGGTAGGAGGGGAGGGAAGGAAACACTGCAAAAAAAAAAAAAAAAAATCATTGACCCATGTCACTTTAGTTTTGTGTATTTCACTGTACATAAACTATATTTCAATAAAATGCATTAAAATAATAAGGTTGTGTCATCTGCATATCATGGGTTGTTAATGAGTTGTCCTTCAATTCTGATGTCTCATTCTTCTTTATAACCTCCATTTAGAGGAGGTTAAAAAAGTATGAAAAAGGAAAAAAAACATGACATCTGTATGAAGGAGAGTATAAACATCGAAAGGAGATTAAGGATCATGCAGTTACAAGAAAATAGGTTTTGTTTGTTTTAAAAGAAGAGAGTGAAAATAATTTAAGAGGTTTTGAGTTTCTCTTTATTTCACTATAGAATGCACAAAGAATCTTGCTGGAGTGTTTTTTTTTTTAAGCTAGAATTTATTTTTCCTTTTCCTTTAGGCATTGACTACATATCCTGAATGCTTACTTTTTATATTTAGTATAAAGGAAATATGCATTAACAAGCATATTTGCTACAACATTTCCTTCTATTTTAAAAAGTACATTGTATATATATTTATTTTCTTCCCTAAGTGTCATAGAATGTGCTCACTATTTTTGGAGAATCAGAAAGTTAAAAAAAAAAAGGAAAATCACATATTTCATTTTTTGCTGATAGAATTGGCAGTTATAAATTTCTTAGCTGTTGTACTAGTGGTAGGATTATATAATAATCCACTGCTAACATTTTTTCTCACTATTTTTTATGACATGAGTAGGAGAACTTTTCGTAAAGGGCCAGATAGTTAACATTTTAGGCTTTGTGGACCATGCAGTCTCTTTCATTGCAACAATTTGAGTCTGCCATTGTAGTGTGAAAGTAGCCACAAACACTATGTAAGCAAGTGAGCAAGATTGTTCTCTAATAAAACTTTATGGTCAGTGAAATTGGAATTTGTTATAATTTTTATGTGTCATGAAAAAGTCTTCTTACGATTTTTTCAACCATTTAAAAATGTAAAAATCATTCTTAGAGCACAGGCTGTACAAAAACAGGCTGTGGGTGAGATTTGGGCCCTAGGCCAATTTGCCAGCTCTTGTTCTACGACACTAAGGAGAGATTTATTTTCATCTAATTTGTTTGTCATCATTTTCTTAGCAATTTTTTTCTAAAGTTTTATAAAATTAATTCATAAGTCAATTTTCCAGATTAATTTCATTTTTCTGAAGCTTCTTCTATTACTTCTAAGAGAGATGGATTATTTTCAGAAATGCAGAATATGTGGCTTTTTATACTGATTGAGTGAATTATTTTTCAAAAACATCAGCTGACTTTAATTATTAGAACTGTGTCTTCAAAAAATAACTAGATTTGGGTCTTCAGAGTCAATCTGAGAAAATGCCAAACAATTTTTGGCTGATAGCCCAGTAGAATTTGAACTGATAATTATAATGAGATCTTTTTAGAATGTCAGACTTTTCAGTAGTGAGACATAGTAAACTTCATTAATTCAGACTGATCAAAGTAGAAGTCAGTCAGAATCAATAATATAGTTTCCAGGTCATCTGATAATATAATTAATGATAGTATCTTCCAGATATTGAATCTCTTTAAATAAAAGTTTAGTATGGTTTAATATAACTGGGTATGTCTAAATGACATAAGTGGACTTTAACATACTTTATATTCCTCATAGGAATAAATGTCCTACAGTCATTTTTATATCATTTACTTAAATGACATATAAAAAAGGACTTTGCTGTCTAAAGCAAAGACAAAGCTCAGCTCACTATGTACAAATAGCAGTGTAGATGAATGCTTTCAAATACCAGTGTGGATGAATGAAACTTATGTACATTTATGAGGTTTGAGGTGTCTTTAGGTACATGATGACATGTGCCTTTTAAATTAAATAATTGGGGAGAATGACAAGATGTCTTTGATTTGTAGAAGGTGTGATGTTGTGAGAAGAAACTATTTTCTAACTTTCCCACAAAGAAAACTGTCCAATTGCTAAAGAGAAGAGTTTAAAACAAATATGATCTCAAATCTGGTGGCTGTTGATAAGAAGAGGTAAAGGGAAAAATTAAAATGCCAGATATCTGTAGGGTGAAAGAATAATATAGTAAGCATTGTTGGGTGGTTGATGGGCCTCAATACATAGCATCTGTTTGTCCTTCTCAATTTCAGAAAGCAGTGGAAAAACAGAACAATGGAGTTAGGTTTGTTGTCGTTAGGTGTCATTGAGTCCATTTCAACTCACTTCAATCCTATGTACAACAGAATGAAACACTGTCTGGTCCTGTACCAGCCTCAGAATCATTGCTATGCTGAACCCTTTGTCTCAATCCCTGTGTCAATCCATTTCATTGAGGGTCTTCTTCTTTTTCACTAATGCTCTGATTTCCCTAATGTAGTCATTAAGGCTATGTATCCACTTTGCTGGGCCATGATTTTGAGTGGCATGGCTACTGGATGTAGTTAGTTATTCCTCAGGAATAACTACATGATGAGACTGGATGTGGTGTAATCAACTCCATGAGGAATTTGCTGGGAGATGTTAAGCAGTACAAGAGGAGCTGTCTTTGGGGTGTGGCCTGCTTCCAGTATATATGGCAGAGCTTTGGGAACGTCTCCAGCTTCTTGCCACATTTGGAACCTATATTTGGCTGAGTCTTCATCACCAGTTCCTAGACTTGAACCAGTGGCCTACTGTGCTACCTGCCAATCTTGGGATTGTGCCATTTTACCTGTCAGCCTTGGGTTCATTAGCCTCATCAGCCGGCAGCAGCATGAGTCAGAAGAAGCTTTTAACTTGCTTCACTGGGCTGGAACAAGCTGAAGTCAAGGTTGAGGGACCTCCACTCAGCCCTTAGAGCTGACACTCTGAGCTAGGACTTCTAGCCTCCTAACTGTAAGAGGATAAATTCCTGTTTGTTAAAGCCATCAATTTGTGGTATTTCTGTTATAGTAGTGCTTAGCATGATGGTCTTCTCCAGGACCGGTCCCTTCTGACCACATGATCAAAGTATGAGAGATGAAATCTGGCCATTCTTGCTTCTAAAGAGCATTTTGGTTGTATTTTCTCCAATACAGATTCATTCATTCTTCTAGCAGTCCATGGTACAGTCAGTATTCCTTACCAACACTGTAATTCAAATTCATTAATTCTTCTGTGGTCTTCCTTATTCATTGTTCAGCTCTCATATGCATCTGAGGCTATTGAAAGTACCACGGCTTGGGTCAAGCACATCTTATTCTTCAAAGGGACATTTGCTCTTTAACACTTTAAAGAGGTTTTGGCAGCAGATTTCTCCAATGCAATACAGCATTTGATTTCTTGACTGCTGCTTTCATAGGTGTCGATTGTGGATCCTAGTAAAATGAAATCCCTGCAAGTTTAATCTTTTCTCGGTTTATTGTGATGTTGCTTATTGGTCCAGTTTTGAGGATTTTTGTTTTCTTTATGTTGTGTTGTAATCCATACTGAAATCTGTAGTCTTAGGCTTAGAAAACAAATTATCAGCTTTACAAAGTGTTAAGCTGATATAAGAGATTGTGACTTACATGTGGAGCAAATACTTCAATACTGAACCTCATCATTATATGAGCTTACCCAGCCAGTCACTGGCTGTCCCTCACTGAGGCAGACCTTTGTACACATACAGCATAGAGGACCAAATATCCTTCCGCAGGAAGGGAAACATCATTGTAAAAGGGAGAGAAGATATTAGACGAAGTAAATAAGATTTAGGTACTTAAAGTTTTTAGTCTATTATTCTATGTATGGGATCTTTTCAGATCTGTGCTTGTTGAATGAATGGAATGAATGAATGAGTGGATGATTTAATAAATGCTGTCAAAATTTCCCAAGGCTTAGAGGAACCACCCTCTTTGCTATGTCTGCTGAAGCCACCATCTGACTCAGCATTGCTACCATAATCAGGCAAGGCATAGCACCTCACTACCACTTATGAGTCAGGTTGGCTCTGAACTATGAAGGTGATATTCTTAAGAGTTGGAGGAGTTAGGGTAGATTTAAAAGTGGCAAGCCCTACAGAAGCAAACCTAGGCTTGTCTCAGATCCAAGCTTTAACTGTGCTCTCTTAACTTATTCCTGACCATGACTTGCTATCCACATACTCTTCTGTTCTATTGTATGGAATAACTTGCCTATAGCCTTTCCCAAGAGACTCCTCCATTGTGCAGTTTCAGGCCCACCATGAGAAATATCTTTGAAGTCTACCTAACCTAACCAAACTCTAGCCTCCATTATAACAAACCATACCCAAATAATCAACTTAGTTGCCATGGGAAGTAAACTGGGCTTCTGGAGAAATGTATTGAGGAAAATACTAATTGTTGAACTGGAATGCTGTCCTCAAATCTCAGAGTGCACTTACCTATCTTATGTCAGAACTTAGGGGATGCACATATGAAGAGACTGTCTCTTGAGGAGGCTCATTCCAACAATCGTGGAAAACATACAACATGATCTCACAAGGGCTATATAGAGAGTGAACTGTGCACAAAATTCTGTAGAAGCACAGGGCATTGTTGATTCTGTGGCAAAGGGGAAAGAACAGTATGGAAGATGGGATTAGGGAGCTACACTTAGAACTTGAAAAATGAGTTTGGATTTAGGTGTGACAGGTGCTTCTCTACAGATGAAATTGCCTTATAGTATTTTTTAAATTAAGATGGATTTTCTCAAGTAGAGGTCAACGTTGTTGTTGTTAGGTGCTGTCGAGTTGGCTCCGACTCATAGCGACCCTATGTACAACAGAAAGAAACCAGGCCTGGTCCTGCGCCAGCCTCACAATTCTTGCTATACATGAGCCCACCATTGCAGCCATTGTGTTAATCCATCTCTTTGAGGGTCTTCCCCTTTTTTACTGATCCTCCACTTTACCAAGCATGATATCTTTCTCCAGGGAATGGTCCCTTCTGACAACATGACCAAAGTAGGTGAGACAAAGTCTGGCCATTCTCTCTTCCAAGGAGCATTCTGCCTGTGGTTCTTCCAGGACAGATCTGTTAGTTTTGGCTATCCATGGTACTCTCAGTATTCAGTATTTCAGAGGTCAACATGAGTTGCATTATACTGAATCCTTGGATGGTGAAAATGGTTAAGCACTCAACTGCTAGCCAAAAGGCTGGTGGTTTGAACCTGCTCAAAGGCACCTTGGAAGATAGGCCTGGAGATCTGCCTCCAAGAAGTCAGAGCCTTGGAAACCCTATAGAGCAGTTCTACTCTGCACACTTGGGGTCACCATGAGTTGCAATTGACTCAAAAGCAACTAACAATAACAATACAATATCAACTTTTTAGTCTATAGGAAATGGTTAGATCCCTCTGTGTATAAAAATACATCATTAATTTATATGACCACTTGGGATAACTGTCACTTTTTAAATATATTTAAAGTAAAATTTGATTCAAGTCGAATCTTTCACAAATATCCATTCATCCCGGAAGTCATTTTTCTTATTATAATTTTAAGAACTCCAAGTTGACAGGTTGTTAAAGTATATCTAAGTCAGTTCTGGACACTCTCATCTTGTTGCTGCAACCAAATCCAAGATTTTCCCCCACATGGATTCCTCAACACTCTCCAGTTTTAACTCTACTATGCCTGGTTCAAAGAGCCCAGGTGGCACAGTGTTCAAAACACCAAAATGTTGGTGGCTTGAACCTATCAGCTGCACCATGGAGAAAGATATGGCAATCTGCTTCCATAAAGATCACAGCCTTGGAAACTCTACGGGGCAGTTTCACTCTTTTGTATAGGGTCCCTATGAATCAGAATTGACTCAACAGCAACGGGTTTTTGGTTTGGTAGATTAACACTAGTGTCAGAGGTAGCTAAAACCCTTACAAATGGAAGATATTCTTCACTGCTCCTGTTGCTACTGGAATGCAGGCTATTGGGCTGGTACAGAAAATGCTGGTTGCTACCACATCACCACTCTAGCTCAAAATCAGGCATATTCTCAGCAGACTAGCAGACCTCCTTTACAACTGTTCCCAAGTACAATAGGCATTTGTTATTTTTATCTACTCAGGCTCTAAACCCCCTTCCTGCTTTGGGAATTCAACTTTGTGTGAGTCTTGGTGGAGGTTGGGTCTTGTTTCTTCCTCAAAATCCAAAAAAGCTAGACAAATGTTCCCACTAGCTCATGGCAGGTAAGAGAAGGGAATTTCCACTTATGGCAGACACTTGATGAACCATACATATCCTCCTTCAGGAATAAAGGACTTCTTACTCCAAGCTTCTGGTAATGCTATTGACAGACAGCCATCAGCCGTCAACTCCCTCATAGAGTTACTGAACTGAACAGAGCTGACTCAACAAAGGTCAGGTTCTCTGTTCCAGATCCCATGAATGATTGGGATGTGAAGACCTAGAGCTCTCATCCCATCTTAGGATAGCTTCTGGAGACTTCCAGTAAGATGGCTGAATAGACAGACAAGCTACACAGACCCTTTTCAACAAAGAAAAGAAAAACCAATTGACACAAATACAGAGGATAATCTTAGAGCCCTGAACTTTGAAAGGAAGGATACATAAATGTATTAAATACCAACTAGTAGAAGAACCTGAATACATACTGTGAATAAGGAGACAAACAGAGCTGCAGACTGTCAGCTATCCTCACAGCACAGACAGTTTGATTATTTACAAGTGGTATTAGGACCTGAGCGGTAACTAAAACTCAACTCTGTTTGCCAAGGCCTGCATGGACAACTGCACTGGTGGCTAACAACTAAAAAGGGAAGCAGCAAAGAATAAAAAAAACTGAGCTGTGGCTTTTTTGTTGTCTGAAAATTTTGAATGTTTACAAGCTGTGCACCTGTTGTGGATATTTAGAGTGGTAGTGTTCAGATCCCAGTGACCTATGAATAGACTCCACTTGCCAAGGACAGCCCAGCAAGGCAAACACACTGGAGGTTGACACCTGGAAAGGTGCAACATTCTTCTTGTTACTCTTATACCCAACACCCTCTTGGTGAAGGGAAGTCTGGCCACCCCCCACGTCCACTCACCTTCTGGATCAGCAGGAGTTCCATCCCAATCTCTGCTCTGATGGAGTTTGGGTGCCCTGCACCACCCCCTGATTTTTTTGTTTTTAAATTATTCTTTCTTCTTCTTCTTTTTTCCTTCTTTCTTTCTCCCTTCCCAAGTTCTAGTTTGTTTTTTCTCTTCCCTTTTCCTAGTTCCCATTTTTTTCCTTTCTTTTGGACCTTCCCATCCCTTGTTTTTATTTTTACATTTTTTTCTTTATTATTCTTTTACTCTAGTTTTCTCTTCTTTCCCCTCCCCAGATATTGTTTTTTTTCTTCTTTCTTTCTATTTTATTTCTCTTGTCTTTTTAATATATTTCTCTTTTATTGCCTTTCCTTTTTTTTTTTTTGTTATTGTCTGTGTGTTTAAGTGGTGTGAGTCTTTTGTCCTCTTGTTTTTACATTTTTGGTGAGTTTTTTAATTGTTGTGTTTGCCTAACTGAGTGGGAGACAGCAACTGTGCCAATATGATGCAACCACACCCGCACTTCCTGCAGCCCCTCCTACTGAGTGAAGGCCATCTCATTTGCTTTGGCACCAGTTGGTCAACAACAGATGACAGCTAATACAAGTTCAACTTACCCTTAACTGTTCTTCACAAACAGCTAACAGAGATGTGTGCACCCACTTTTATTCTCTATTACATCCACCAGGAGACAGGTGCATAAGTGCTGACAACTAGTGAATAGAGGCACACAGATATATCAAAGCAAAACAATGGAAAAAACAATCTTGGGTGAATCACACCAACATATAATCAACAACTAAATATAAATACATCATCACAATGTCTCAGAGACAACAGACCATCACAGTCTATACAAAGAAGCAAGATAAAGTGGTAGACAGAGGGGACCAAGATGCAGACCCATAAAACATCCCTGAGGAAGAAGCAGCATTGGAGCTCCCTAGTAAGGAATTCAAAAGAATTATATTTAGATACTTTCAATAGATTGAGAGACAGATCAAGGAAAAACACTGACAAAATTAAGGAAAACAGTCAAAACCCTAGAACAATTTTGGATGACAATACAAGAACAAAATAACAAAATAAATGAAAAATTAGAAATGATACAAAATCTACAGATAGAAATACAGAAGATAAATACTAAAATTTCAGAAATAAATAAGACATTGAGTGGGCAAAAGAGTAGAATCATATCAATGAATGACAGAATTAGTGAGATTGAAGACAAATATTTCAATACCTCTTTGGTAAGGCATCAATCAGAAAAAAAAGATCAAAACAAAATGAAGAAAGTCTAAGATTAATGTGGAATACCATAAAGAAGAATAATTACATGAAATTGGAATTCCAGAAAAGGAAGAGACAAATAAAACCACAGAGAAGATTGCTGAAGAATTGTTGAAAGAGAATTTCCCTAATATGATGAAAGACTAATATCCATTCAAGAAATTGAATGAACCCCAAACCGGATAGACCCCAAAAGAAAATCACCAAGACATATTATCATCAAACTCACCAAAACCAAAGACAAAGAAAGAATCCTGAAAGCAGCATGGGAAAAATGAAAATTTACCTACAAAGGACAACCAATAACTAAGTTCTGATTTCTTGGCAGAAACTATGTTGATGAGAAGGCAATGGGATGGTGTATATAAAATCCTGAAAGAGAAAATTTTCAACCAAGAATTGCATATACAGCAAAATTTTCCCTCAAATATTATGGTGAAATTAGGACATTTCCAGATAAGCAGGAATTAATGGGATTTGTTAAACAAGACCAAGCTTAAAAGAGATACTAAAGGTAGCATTTTGGACAGAGAACAACAACAGCAAAAAATAACCAACCATTAACACACATGATGACAACTCAGAAACCAATCCAGTTATGGAAGCAGCCAAAGTTCCCTGTAAACAGGGAACCAGAGACATCAGTTGACAAATGAGGACATGTACAAACCAGAAAGGAGGTCTGGTAGCATAGTGCCTAAGGCACTTGACTGCTAACCAGAAGGCTGGCAGTTCAAACCCACCAGCCACTCCTCGGAAGGAAGGTTGGGCAATCCTACTTCCATAGTGATACTGCCTCGGAAACCCAAGGAGGGGTCGACTTGATGGCAAATAACAACAACTAACAACAACACAAACCAGAAAGAAGGAAAAAGTAGTATAGTTACAGAACTTCTCAATGGTGAAGAAATCAAGACAATTGAGGGATATAATGGACTGTTCTAACCTTGAGAAGAGAATTATAAATCACAGGGTAACCTCAAAGACTTTCCCATCAAAATAAAAAAGAGGACAAGCACAAATAGTTAGCAAATACTAAAACAATAGCAATGGAGGAAATGATAACATGATTCATAAACAGAGTGAACTCAACACAAACACTTATATGGAATGAAGAAATCAGAGGTACCACACACACAAAAATAACACATAACAAAATGACAGCAACAAATTCACACTTGTCAATAATTACACTTAATGTAATTAAATGCACCACTCAAGAGATAGAGAGTTGCAGACTGGATAAGAAAACATGACCCATCAATATGCTGTCTACAAGAGACACACCTTAGACACAAATACAAAAATAGACTAAAAATCAAAGGTTGGAAAAAGATATATCAAGCAAATGCAATGAAAAAAGAGCAGGAGTGACAATATTAATTTTTGATAAAATTGACTTTAAGACAAAAACCACAAAAAAAGGACAAAGAAGGACATTATATAATGATTGAAGGATTGATTGAACAGGAGGATGTGACCATGAGAAATAGCTATGCACTCAATGAAAGAGTCCCAAAATGCATAAATCAAACTGTAAAATAATTGAAAAGACAAATAGGTGAATTCACAGTAATAGAGGAGACTTTAATGGCCACTCCATTAATTTGCTCTTCATAACAGTTCTAGGGTTGCTGATGATGAAGGCTGGCTAACATCAAAAGGCCAAGCCATTTTGTCAAACTGATCATTTTATAAATACCAGATGCTAGCTGGTGGTTATCATGAGATACAGAAATCTTCACACTTCATGGTTACTTCTGTATATTCACCCACATGCCTTTACTCCAAACCTTTTTGTCTTCAATCTTCCAGTAATTTTCCTTCTAGGCCCCTGACCAGATAGGCCATCAGCCATTACCCAAAAACAAACACAACCATAGCCGTGGAGTAGGATGCGACCCACAGTGATCCCTCCTTGGGTTTCTGAGGCAGTATCATTATGGAAGTAGATTGCCCAACCTTTCTCACCTCTCACCACTTCTCCTCCCACACAAAACAATACCACTGTTTGCATCTCCACTCATTGGGAAGATTTTCTCTCTCTATTGACATTCAAGGTCTCCAATGAATTAAGTTATAATGTAGCTCCTTTCCATTTCCATTCATGTACTAAATTGACCCATCAGTAAACCAAGCTCAGAATTTTTCCCAAGCCAGGAACTGTAGTGGGTGCTATGAAGGTTTAGGCTATCTGATCATGCTACTTACATACACTCTTTTATCCCTCTGGGTTTCAACTCCATATCATTTCATTTTACCATGAACTGCAGCTAGTTCATCCAGTTTCACTTGGTGGATGTGACAGAAGCCATTATGTGTTGTCATTTGATATCTCATGGTAAAATGTTCCAGCTCTATTCAGGGCCAACCAATATGCCAAGAACTACTCTTTCAAAGAGCATATAATTCTCTTCTATGAGAATTCTCTTGCTATGCAAGGCCTGGCTCTAGAATCCCAGGCATCTGTAGTGTCATTCTTTTAGAAGTGCTTGCCATAAGCTCCTTGCTGTACCTTTCTTACCATTGACCCCCCCAAGGGATAGGATCTGCCAGATTGAATGGTCCCAGCAGTGGGGCTGATTACTTGCAACCTAGACCTGCTACAGGAGCTCTGGTAGCATAGTGCCTAAGGCACTTGACTGCTAACCAGAAGTCTGGCAGTTCAAACCCACCAGCCGCTCCTTGGAAGGAAGGTTGGGCAATCTACTTCCATAGTGATACTGCCTCGGCAACCCAAGGAGGGGTCGCTATGAGTCCTCGATGGAACATAACAACAACAACAACAGACTTGCTACAGTGTCCTTTTCTGCTCTGGGTCTTATCCATGTATCACTCAGTATGTTGGCTGAAGTAATATTCCTGGATTTGGAAAGTGGAGATTCCTTCTGCCCTGATTTGCCTCTTCCTCCTCCAACTTAACAGGAGTAACTGTTAACTATCTAGCAGATGTACTGACAGATAGCCAACAGCTGTCAAACACCTCATGGTTGATTTACTGTCTTTGTGTATTATCATTCAAAAGGCCCCTCCTTCTTTCCTTCTTTCCTTTTTTCCCTCTCTCTTGCCTTCCCGCCTTCCTCCCTTTGTCATGCAAAATGGGATACCACTATACTTATTATTCTGTAACATGCTTCCCCCCACCTCACACAACACAATACATCTTTTCAGGTCAATACATACGTTATACAGAGGTCATTTTGAATTGAACTCTGATACATTTTCTTCTGCATTTGTAATGTGTTGTCTGTATTGATTCTGATCAGGAGCCATTCCAAGTATGCTCAGAATGCTTAGTAACATGTCACAAATGACTCAGCTCATAAATACTGGAATTGGGTTTAGAACATAGGTCTTTTGATTCAAGCAATGTTCCCTCTACTCTAAAAGACACTTCTTTTTACCTTTGTGAGAATTCATGTACTAGGTCCTTTCTTGACATTAAATATAAGGAAGGAATGTATGAGCACCCAGATTCCTTCATGAATTAATATTTCACAGAGTGAAGGAAAGTAAATGGGGAAACTCCAATCTGTAAAGACAACTTTGTCAACTTCTCTATATTCGCTGGCTAGATTAATAAAATAGAGAAGTCATCTAGTAGCTATTGAGATAATGGCAGTGGTGTATGGTTCATGGTGCTCAAGCACTTAGGAGCCAAAAGGGATAAAGGACTATGTTTAAAACTACAATCAATTTGGGAAACTGAATATGCAGACTGACAGTGGCCAAGTCATATATAAGAATAGAACTCATACACACAATCTGCACCAACTTGTCCTGGAAGCCATATCAAAAACTCTGTAGCAATTGGCCCAAATGGCCAGGACTTGATCAACAATTGAAAGCTTCCCTTATTTTTACACTCACTTCCAACTTAGGACCAACCAGAAAAAGTCAAGTATGTTCCTCTAAGCAAACATATAGGGGCAATGATGGTTTGGTGGTAGAATTCTCACCTTCCATGTGTGAGACCCAGGTTGATTCCAAGCCAATGTACTTGCTGTGCAGCCACCACCTGCCTGTCAATGGAGCCTTGGGTGTTGCCATGGTGTTGAACAGATTTCATTGGAGCTTCCAAACTGAGACACAGACTAGGAAGAAAAGCCTGGAGATCTACCTCTCAAAATCAGCTAGTGAAAACTCTATGGATCACAAAGGTCCAATCTACAACCCATCATGGGTGTGGCACAGGACTGAGAAGCATTTAGGTCTGTTGTGCATGGGATTGCCATGCGTTGGGGGCCCACTTGATAGTAGTTAGCAACAACAACTAATCACATAGGATGCTCCCTGCTTCAAGTTAGCCTGCTTTCACCTTCCTTGGCTTCACCCAATCAGAACACACTAAAACCTTCCCTGTTGTCTACTATAAAGTTTTCCTACTTCCCTATGTGCTTTGAGTCTCTTGCCAAACACAAGTGACAGTGACTAACTCTCTTGCTATAACAAGCTCTGAACAAATAGCCTTTACTACTCACTTGAGTGGTCCTTGTTTATTTCCACTACTGAATAAAGCAAAAAATATCACTGCTCCAGCCATATTCTCAGAGGAACTATGCATAAGTTCATTGCTTAGAGCAAAATCATTATGCTGCTCCTAGGAGGTCTTAATTCCATGAATAGCCCAAAATAAGATGGTAGATCAATTCACAGCAGCAATGTGAAAAACTGGCCATGGCTTTTGCAAGAATTTGGAATTTATACCTTCAAAGTATTTACTAAGCACTTTCCTTCTCAATTTCTTGTGTAAGTGTGTGTGCATCTGTAAGAGAGTGATAAGTTACTATTTTGTAATTTGGATACCACAAAAGAAATTGGAGGGTTAGAGAAGTTAAAATCATGTATCTAAGACATCATAGACACCCTGTTTGCATGGCAGGAAACATGTTTTGGAAAGATAGTCAATGTATCTTCACACTGCAAAGCTACTTCTTACCCAGGTCCATCTGAGGAAACAATCAGAATATTTGCTGCACACTTTTGGCTTCATCCCTGTGGAGATGAAGGCATTTCCCATGCCTTCTGTCCACTGTCTTACAAACTATTTCCACTTCATTTTCTGTAAACTTGCATTGATAAGCCCATTGCCCTGAAGTTTATTTCGATATGTAATGACAAGGTAGAACTGCACCATAGGATTTCCAGGGGTGTAATAATTATAGAAGCAAACTGTCAAATCTTTCTCCTGTGGAGCTACTGGTGGGTTCGAACCACTGACATTTCAGTTAGCAGCCAAGTGCTTTAACCACTGCCGACCAAGTCTCCTTCTGTCTGCTTTAATCCCCTCTTTATTCAGTCAACAGCATTTGGGACTCTCTGCTCTGTCATTGGAGACATGCAGAAAAGCAATGAAGTTGACTTTGAGTTGTTTACAATGTTCTTGGGAAGACAGCATACAAGCACCATTAGAGAGCACATTTATAGAACAATATACCAAGAAATAGGAATCTTGGTAGAACAACCACATTTTTATTCTTTTCTAGGCTTCAGAGAAAGGTAAATAAGTAGACAATACAATGGATAGTGTTTATAAATAGTTTAGATATTACCTGTTATGATTTATAATGAATATTATGTTGTTAGCAGCTATCAAGCCGGCCCCTACTCATGGTGGCCCCGTGTACAACGGAGCAAAATGCTGGCTTGGTCCTGTGCTATCTCTATGGTCAGCTGTGGATTCAGCCATTGTGATTCACAGGGTTTTCATTGGCTGATTTTGTGAAGTAGGCTTCCAGACTTTTTTTCCTAATCTGTCTTATTCTGGAAGCTCCAATGAAACCTGTTCAGCATCATAGCAACACCCAAACCACTACTGACAGAAGAATGGTGGCTGTACATCAGATGAATTAGCCATAAATCAAACCTTGGTCTTCTGCATGGAAAGGAGAATTCTACCACTGAAACAACAATGTCTCATCATCAATATTAAAGAACCATATTTTAAGAAGTGGATAAAGAGGTCATTGCGGACTCTCCACAGGTAGCCACAATCTACATTACATTCTGCTGCCTTGCATAATAAGCTTTGGCAACAGTTTAAGAAGTATTTCCAAGAGTTTGAAACAACCAATAAGTTTCACTTATGCGAATATCTCTGTCTATGATATCACAGTGAAGGGCCTCTAAGAAATGTGTTAAGTGCTGGTAGCAGTTTTTATAGGAACTTTTTTATAGTCTTTTCTTCAAAGACTGGTCCCAGCCATTGATAGATATTTTAATAAGGATTTCTAAGAAATAACTGTTAAGTAGGAACTCAATACATTAGCAACATGATACATTTTACAAAAAATGAAACAGAAAAGGAGTGAAGATGTTAAAAAAAAAAATCCTGGAAAATGAAAACTATAGCATTCAAATGCCTATCAAAATTCCTCATGCACCAATACTCACCATGAGTCAAAAGAGATTAAATATACACTCTAGGTCAAACAGATTGATCAGTCAGCTGTGGAACTCTCAGTTCTGATGCAGTTGGATTGCCTAGCTAACACCAAGTTTCAATCTAGTTCACATTATAAAGTAGTTTTCCTTTAAAAGTTAAGGAGAATGAAGCATAACATTTCCATGAAAATCAGAACAATAGGAAATATCAGCCACTTCACAGCTTTGTTCAATAACATATACATATGTACAACCAAACATATAAAAACCAGTTGCTGTCAAGTCGATTCTGACTCCTGGCAACCCCATGTGTGTCAGAGTAGAACTGTGCTCGATAGGGTTTTCAATGGCTGAGTTTTGGAAGTAGATTGCCAGGCCTTTCTTCAAAGACACCTCTGAGTGAACAAAAACTTCCAATCTTTCAGTTAGCAGCTGAGTGCATTAACTATACCACCTAGGGACTCCACACAGAAATATACATACCTTTATATTAACCAGTCCTCTGAAGAACTGTTGGATCAATATTCTTAAAAAGAAAAAACAAATGCTCATGACGATATCTGTCTTTAAATTTGAACTTGTTCCATAATTTTATAATCACCAACTCTACTGTAATTTCTTCATAATTGGTCCATCATGGTGGAATCAGAGAGACAGTATGAATTTCCAACCATCTCACTTCCAACGTAGATGGCCTTTGGAAGTGAGGGATGTATTTATTTTTTAACTTTTAATTCATTTGTGAGTGTAAAATATAAATTTCGCAAGGAAATGAATGATAGCCAAATGAAAGGTGCAGAGGTAAGTCTAGTAGATGAATTAAATAATTACTTCAATAAATATTTAATTAGCTATTTAAACTGCTTATTTAATTCCAGGAAATGTTTTAAGTATTTGGGACTATAGTTGGGAACAGGGTGAACAAGGTCCTAGCACTCATGATACTTATGTTCTAATGAATGGTAACAAACTGTGAAAAACAAAGAAATAAGATGAGTTTAGCTAATGCTTGTGTTTCTTGTTCACTGCTATTACATGACTGGTACAAGCTTCTCTTGCTCTCTCTCTCTCTATGTATTTTGTTGTTGTTATGTGCCATCAAGTCAGACCCGACTAATAGAGACCCCTCCTTGGGTTTCCGAAGCAGTATCACTATGGAAGTAGATTGCCCAACCTTCCTTCTGACGAGTGGCTGGTGGGTTTGAACCACCAGCCTTCTGGTTAGCAGTCAAGTGCCTTAGACACTATGCTACCAAAGCTCCCATCCTCTCTATGTATATGTGTATGTAAATGTATGTGTATATGTATGTATACAGTTGTCCCTTGATATTCACAGGGGATTGGTCCTAGGACACTCTCCGTGACCCCCCATACCAAAATCCGAGGTTGCTCAAGTCCCTTATATAAAATGGTGTAGTATTTCCAAATCACATACATACATCTTCCTGTGTAATTTAAATCATCTCTAGATTACTTATACCTGTTGTGGTGGTTGGTAGATGCCATTGAGTCAGCTCGACTCACAGTGACCCTATGTACAAAAGAATGAAACCCTGCTTGGTCCTGCACCATCCTCACAATACTTTCTATGCTTGAGCCCATCCATACAGGCATTGTGTCATTCAATCTCCTTGAAGGTCTTCCCCTTTTTTGCTGACCCTCTATTTTACCAAACATGACATCCTTCTCCAGGAACTGGTCCCTTCTGACAACTTGTCCTAAGTAAGAGAGACGAAGTCTGGCCATTCTCACTTCTAAGGATCATTCTGGCTGCATTTCTTCCAAGACAAATGTTTTCATTCTTCTGGCAGTCCATGGTATTATCAGTGTTGTTCACCAACACCACAATCCAAAGGCATCAGTTCTTCTGTGGTCTTCTTTATTCATTGCTCAGCTTTCATATGCATATGAGGTAATTGCAAATACCATGGCTTAGGTCAGGTGAACCTTAGTCTTCAAAGTGACATCTTTACTCTTTAACACTTTTAAGAAGTCTTTTGCAGCAGATTTGCCCATCATCTGATTTCTTGACTGCTGCTTCCATGGGTGTTGATCGTGGATAAAAGTAAAATGAAATCCCTGACAACTTCAATCTTTTCTCCAGTTATCATGATGTTATTTATTGCCCAGTTGTGAGGATTTTTGTTTCTTTGCATTGAGGTATAATCCATTCTGAAGACTGAAGCCTTTGATCTTCATCAGTAAGTGCTTCAAGTCTTCTCTTTTAACAAGAAGGTTGTATCATCTGCATATCTCAAGTTTTCAATGAGTCTTCCTCCAATCTTGATGCCACATTCTTCTTCAGATAGTCCAGCTTCTTTGATTATTTGCTCAACACACAAATTGAATAAGCATGGCGAAAGGTTACAAATCTGATGTACACATTTTCTGATTTTAAACCATGCAGTATGCTCTTGTTCTGTTTGAATGACTGACTCTTGATCTATGTACAAGTTCCTTATGAGCACAATTAAGTGTTCTGGAATTCCCATTCTTCACAAATTTATCCACAATTTGTTATGATCCACACAGTCAAATACCTTTGCATAGCCAATAAAACACAGGTAAACATCTTTCTGATAGTCTTTGCTTTCAGCCAAGATCTATCTGTCATCAGCAACGATACCTTCATTCCATGCCTTCTTCCGAATTTGGCTTGAATTTCTGGAAGTTCCCTGTTAATATACTGCTGCAACAATTTTTGAATTATTTTCAGCAAAATTTTACTTGCATGTGATATTGATGATATTGTTTGATAATTTCTGCATTCTGTTGGATCACTTTTCTGTGGAATGGGCACAAATATGGATTTTTTCTGGTTGGTTGGCCAGGCAGTTGTCTTCCAAATTTCTTAGCATAATGAGGTAAGTGCTTCTAGTGCTACATCCACCTGTTGAAACATCTTAATGGGTATTTCCTCAATTCCTGGATCCTTGTTTTTTGCCAATTTCTTCAGTGCAGCTTGGACTTCTTCCTTCAACACCATCAGTTCTTGACTATATGCTACTTCCTGAGATGGTTGAACATTGACCAATTCTTTTTAGTCCAGTGACTCTGTGTATGCATTCTTTCCATATTCTTTTGATGCTTCATTTATTGTTCAATATTTTGTCCATAGAATCCTTCAGTATTGCAACTAGAGGCTTCAGTTTTTTCTTCAGTTCTTTCAACTTGGGAAATACTGTGCCTGTTCTTTGCCTTTGGTTTCTTCATCCCAGGTCTTTGCAAATTTCATCATCATGCTTCACTGTCTTCTAGTGTCACCCTTTGAAATCTATTCTGCTCTTTGATGTCATCATTTCTTTCATTTTCTTTAGCCACTGCCTGTTGAAGAGCAAGTTTCAGAGCCTCTTCTGATGTCCATTTTGGTCTTTTCTCCCTTTCCTGTATTTTTAATGACCTTTTGCTTTCTTCTTGTATGATGTTCTTGATGTCATCCCACAACTTATTTGGTCTTTGCTCATTGGTGCTCAACACATCAAATCTGTTCTTCATTTGGTCTCTAAATCTAGGTAGGATATTCTCAAGGTTGTATGGCTGCTCTGTATTTGTTTAAATTTTCTTCAGCTTCCATTTGACTTGCCTATTAGCAATTGAGGAATTCTGGTGGTGTATTGCCTAAGGCATTTGGCTGCTAACCAGAAGGCTGGTGGTTCAAACCTACCAGCCACTCCTAGGAAGGAAGATTGGACAATCTACTTCTGTAGTGATACTGCCTTGGAAACCCAAGGAGGGACTGCTATGAGTTGGATCTGACTCAAACTTAGAGCTTGGAGTTTGATCAGCAATTGATGGTTTGTTCCACAGTTGTTCCCTGGCCTAGTTCTGACTGATGATATTGAGCTTCTCCATCTTCTCTTTCCACAGATGTAGTCAATTTGACTTTTGTGTATTCCATCTGGAGAGGTCCACATGTACAGTCACCATGTATATTGTTGAAAAAAGGTATTTGCAATGAATAAGTTATTGGTCTTGCAGAATTTTATCATTTGATCTCCAGCATAATTTCTATCACTAAGGCCACATTTTCCAAATACTGATGCTTCTTATTTGTTTCTAACTTTTACATTCCAATCAAAAGTAATTATCAATACATCTTGATTGCATGTTTTGTGAATTTCGCACTGCAGAAGTTGGTAAAAATCTTCAATTTCTTCATCTTTGGCTTTAGTGGTCTATGCATAAATTTGAATAATCATGGTATTAGCTAGTCTTCCTTGTAGGCATATGGATATTATCCTATCACTGACAACATTGTACTTCAGGTTTGATCTTGATTTTTTTTTTTTTTTTTTTTGCCCACAAATGCAATGCCATTCCTTTTCCACTTGTCATTCCCAGCATAGTAGACCATATGGTTATCTGATTCAAAGTGGTCAATACCAGTCCATTTCAGTTAACTAATTCCTAGGATATTGATCTTCTTGTATTCCATTTCATTTTTGACAGCTTCCAATTTTCCTAGATTCACACTTTGTATATTACATGTTCTGATTATTAATGAATATTTGCAGCTCTTTCTTGCAATTTTGAGTCATGCTTCATCAACAAATTAATCTCCTGAAAACTTTACTCCATCCATGTTATTAAGGTCGACTCCATCTTGAGGAGGCAGCTCTTTCTGTGTTGTATTTTGAGTGCCTTCCAACCTGAGGGGTTTATTTTCCAGCACTATATCAGGCAATGTTTCACTCCTATTCATAAGGTTAGTTATTCACATATTAAACTCACTGCCATCAAGTCAGATTCGACTTACAGTGATCCCTCCTTGGGTTTCTGAGGAGGTATCTCTACAGATGTAGATTGCTCAATTTTCCTTCCAAGGACTCCAGCCTTCTGGTTAGCAAATACCTTAGGCACTATCCTACCATTCCCTTAATTTCATTTCTATAAAATCTACCAATTATCTTTTTAAGAAATAATAGGAGGCAAAAATATTTGAACAATTGCTATGACAGATAATTTTGTAGAAAGAATTTGCACTAAACAGAACGTAAAATATTAAGTGAAAAAAAGTGGAGCAAATTATATGAAAATTTTAAAATTCATAAGGTAATAATAGGGTGTTTTTATTTTGACCCAAAGGGGTGTGGGTGTTTTGGATGGTTTGGCTGGTGGGGCACAAGAAAGTGAGAAAAACGCAGGAAGGGCAGAAATAGAATTTAGTATGTGTAAGTTCCAGAGAGGAAGTTATAGCACCCTCTGACCCAGGACCACAGAGAAGGTTGCATTTGGGGACAAAGTAACAACAAGCTGGAACTATAGGAGAGGATATATATGGCAAGCAGGATAGAGGTCTCAGGGTTAGCACAAATTGAAGTCATTATTTTTCACTTTAAAGTTTGTAAGCCATCGGTGTGGGAAAAGGGAGAAATTTTTATCACGTGGAATCATATGTGACATGGCCAAGCAGGGCATGGAGTATTGACAGCCATTGAGAGGCTGGGTTCTTATCATGGGAAGGTATATGAGGTATGGCCAGAGAACCAGTCAGAGCTCATAACCTGTTCAGAGGCTAGGTGAAAATATAGGAAGCATGCCAGAAATTAGGTGGAAAGGCAACTAGAAGAAATTAATGGATGCTGACAAAGCAAACTATATAAGCCACAGATTGGTTTTGTATTATGGGGGATATCAGTATATACATGATCTGATTAGGGGCTTTCCATTCTCTTCCACTGGTCAGTTTGTCTAATCTTGGAGCAAGCCACACCTTAATTACTTTTAGCTTTATACTGGGTCATGATATATGGGAGTGCAAATACATCCTCCCCCTTCTTCTTCAGAAGTGTCTTGACTGTTCTTAGCCTTTGTTGTTCTTTAGACATTTAATAATTCGTGTGATCGTTAAGATTTTGTGTCAACTTGGCTGGACCTGGTTTTGAGTGGGTAGGCAGTTGGATGTAGTATTTCCCATGATGAGACTGGTAATCAGCTCCATGGTAGAATCTAATGTGAACAGCTGAGTATCTGCTTTAGAGATGTGTTCTGCTGCCAGTATATGAGAAGAACCTTTGAGAAAGGTCTGTAGCTTTTTGACATGCTTGAATCATGCATTTAGCTGAGTCTTCATTCAGTAGACTCCCAAGTTGTTTTCTGATATTGGGACTGTTTCTGGACTTAACTTAGAGACCTACCATGTTGCTTGATAATTTTGGGATTGTGCTGTTTTACTTGTCGACCTTTGGTTTATCAGGTGCCTGAGTTAAGAGAAGCCCCCAGCTCCAGTGGGACAAGAGCAAGAGGCAGAGCTAAAGCCCCAGAGGCAAGGCACCTTCACCCAGCCTCTAGAGCCAGCACTTTGAACTTTGACTTCTAGCATGCTAAACAGTAAGAGAATAAATCCTTGTTTGTTAAAGCCATCCACTTGTGGTATTTCTGTTATAGCAGCACTAGATAGCCAAAACAATTAGTTTACCAAATTCCTCAAAACATCTTTTTTTTTTCCTAAATAGAGATTACATTAAATTCATAGGTCAATCTGTGCCAATCTTACATCTTTAAAATGTTCAGTTTTTCTAACCATGAATAGTAATTCCCACCTGCACCCCCATTTATGTAGGTTTTCTTTAATCTTTCAGTAAGATTTTATAACTTCCTTCATATGACCTTTGCAAATATTTTCTTAGGTTAATTTCTAGGCACCTTAATATTCTTGTTAAATGGTTAATACACTCAGCTGCTACCTGAAAAGTTGGAGATTCGAATCTATCCAGAGTCACCTAAGAAGAAACCCTTGAAATCTACTTTCAAGAAACAGCCATTGAGAACCCTAAGGATTCATGAAGTCATCTTTCAGCAAAACAACAGTTTAGTTCAATTGATAAAAAATATTGGCCTTGAATATTTCATTCTTTAAATAAAACTGTATGCGATGAAATTAATAACAGTTATTCTAAAGCACAGATGAAAATGTTAAGGGGCATTGAGAGTAAAAGTTCATTGTGGTAAAACAATATGGCTAGAGATGAGAATGGTGACAAAATGTAAAGGAGGTAACCAATGGTATTGATTTTCACATGTAGAAATTTTTAATTTTTGAAGGATGAATGCTTTGGTGTGTATATTCTCACACACACACACAAAGCCTATGGGGTAGGGTTCTACTCTGACACACATGGAGTTGTTATGAATTGAAATCAACTCAACAGTAACTGATTTTATGTATATATATATATATATATATATTACTATTATAGGAGCTCTGGTAGCACAGTGCCAAAGGTATCTGACTTCTAACCAGAAGGTTGATGGTTCAAACCTACCAGCTACTCCATGGAAGGAAGACTGGGCAATCTACTTCCACAAAAATTTACCACCTTAGAAACCTAATGGTGGTCATTTTGAGTCGTCAGAATTGACTTGATGAAAGTGGTTTTTTTTTTTTTTGGTTGTTACTATCATAAATGGAATCATTTATTTAGAAAATATTTTCTTACTCTGTTGCTGGTGCATGGAAATGCAATTTTTTTTTGGTATATTGATTGTATATTTATTTGCTTTAGTAAATGCTGTTGTAAATGCTAATAATTTATCTCTATTTTTTTGGGGGAAGGGTGATTAATTATCATTAGACAAATATATCACCTACAAATAATGACAATTTATTTTCATTCTTTCTAATTCTTCTTCTTTTCTAAGTTTCTTTTTGTACTGAAACAACCTTTAGAGCAAGGCTAAATAGTAGTAGAAGCAGGTCTTCTTGTGTAAATTGCCATTCTAAAGGGAATTTTTAAAGTTTCTTCAATGAACTTTAAGTTTCTGGTAGTTACCTCTTTTGAGGGTTAGGAGTTGTCTAAATTTGCTAAGATTATTTATCATAGCTGCTATGGAATTTAGTGAAATACTTTTCTGTATCTACTCAGATGACCATGTTGTTTTCCTATTTTAATCTGTTAATGTAGAGAAGTACATTTATAGATTTCTCTAATGTAAAGCTACCTTTGCTCTCTTGGAGTAAGCAAAACTTTGTCATGGTCATGGTATATTATATCTCTCTCTTTCTCTCTCTCTCTTTTAATGTATGTTGCTGGATTTGATTTCCTAATTTGCTAATCTGGTATTTTGTTCAGATATTTTTGGAGCTCTGGTGGATTAGTGTGTCAGGTATTTGACTGCTAACCAGAAAGATGGTGGTTCAAACCCACCAGACACTCCTCAGAAGGAAGGTTGGGCAATCTACTTTCTTAGTGATACCGCCTTAGAAACCCAAGGAGGGGTCACTCGGAGTTGGGTTTGACTTGACAGCAGTGAGTTTTTTTGTTTGTTTGTTTTTAGCATTATGTTGCTGGATTTGATTTCCTAATTTGCTAATCTGATATTTTGTTCAGATTTTTGCATTGGTGAGTGTTTTGTAAGTCAGTTTGTAATTTTTCATTCTTATAAAATCCTTGTTTGATTTTAGGAACAAGGATTTGCTGGCTTCATAGAATTATTTGAAGAGTAGTTCCTTTTGCTCTGTTATCTGGAAAACTCTTAGAAGATTGAAATTATCTGGTAGGTACAAGTTTGATAGCCCTCATATGTTAAACCATCTGGGCTTTTATGTCTGCCTTATTTGTGAGGGAAGGTTTAAATGATTACAATTATATGATTATAGAAATCTTCAGGCTTTTCAGGCTTTCTATTTTTTGCATTATTTTTGGTAATTTATCCATTTTACTAAATTTCATTATTGGTATTATTTTTCACCCTATTCTTATAATGTTTTAGTAATCTTAGCCAATTGGTGGTTCTACCCTCTTTCTACTGTGTACTATATTTGTGGCTTCTTTTGAGAACCGAGGCAATGTGGGTGTGCACCAACAGGGTCTGCTACAGTCACTCTCTCCTCCTCAAAAGATTCTAATCACTTGGTTTCTGGGGTAACACACTCTTCTGCTTTTTCTCCCACCTCTGGCTCCTTCTTCTCAGTCTCCTTTACTAATTTGTCCTCATCTCCCCTACCTCTAACTTTGGAGTGCTCCAGGGCTGTTTTCAGGGCTGTTTTTTTTCCTCATCACACTCATTATTGATCTCATCCAACCATGGTTTTAAGTATCATCTACATGTGATGATTCCCGATGTTACTTCTCCAACCCTGACCTTTCCTATGAAGTTTTAAAAAAATAAAAATAAAAAGCACCAAACCAAATTCACTGCCGTTGAGTTGATTCAACTCATAACAACCCCTCTTTGGGTTTCTGAGGTGGTATCTCTATGGAAGTAGATTTCCCAGTGTTCCTTCCAAGGAGTGCCTGGTGGGTTTGAACCACCAGCCTTCCAATTAGCAGTCAAATGCCTTAGGCACTATGCCACCAGAGCTCTCCCTAACTGAATACATGTGCCTATGAAGTACAGACACATGTATTCAATGATCCACTTATAGTGCCACTTCAAAATTTTAACTTAGTACATCTAAAAGCAGCACATTTTCATTTCTTCCTCCAAACTTGCTCATCCTTTCACTGTTTTCCATCTTTATAAATGGAATCACTGTGTACTCAGTTACTCAAGCCATAAAACCCAGGGATCAGTTTTCACTTCTTTCTCTAACATCTCACCTACACAGCACTCAGAAAATAATTTTGACTCTATCTTCAAAATATATCCAAAACTCCACTATGATATTATTTTCAAACTATGGTCCAAGTCACCATTTTGTCTCTTCTGCATTATTTCAGTAGTATCTTAACCTGTCTCTTTGCTTCCTTTCTTGTGCCTTTAAAATCTATAACAGCCACAGTGTTTTAAAGTGTGGGACCATGACATTTGTCTGTTCAAATTTTCCATTGTCTTCCCATAGGGCTTAGAATGAAATCCAAGGTCCTTACTGTGAGCTATAAGGCCATATATGGCATTATGTTTCCTTTCTGATTTCAATTTTCACTTCCATGGTGATACTGCCTCGGCAACCCAAGGAGGAGTTGCTATGAGTTGGGGCCAACTCGATGGCACATAACAACAACAACAACAATAATCTTCCTCTTGCCCATGGCTTTCCTGTCCTGACCTCCTTGATTTTCCTTGAGTTTAAGCACTGACCCATCTTATATATGGTCTTCATTCCATCTGCTTGGCATGTTCTTGTTGTTGGGAGCCATTAAGTTGATTCTGATTCATAAAGACCCTGTAGCGCAGAGCAGAACTGCCCCATAGGGTTTCATAGGCTGTAATCTTTATAGGAGGAGCTCTGGTGGTATAGTGCCTAAGGCATTTGACAGCTAACCAGAAGGCTGGTGGTTCAAATCCACCAGCCACTCCTCAGAAGGAGTGGGCAATCTAATTCTGTAGTGATACTGCCTCAGAAACCCAAGGAGTGGTTGCTATGAGTCAGATCCAACTCAATGGCGGTAAGATTGTTTTTTTTGGTTTAATCTTTATAGGAGCAGATTACCATGTCTGTTCTGCCATGGAATTTCTGGGATTCAAACCAACAACCTTTTGGTTAGCAGACAAATGGTTAACCATTGTGCTACCAGGGATCCTCTGGAATTTTCTTACTGTAGATTATTTCCTTACCTTATTCCTATACTTCATTCAGGTCTCTGGTCAAATTTTATTGCCTTGGAGATATTTTCTTTACCACTTTATTTGAAAAGAACAGACTCTGCCATCTGTTATTTTTCTCTGTAGCATATATCACAATCTAATGTTTCATTATATATTGTCTGTTTATTTGCTTTGTTGATTTTCTCTTCTGTTAAAATGGAAATCCATGAAAATATAGTTTACCTTGTTCACTAGTTTTCCCAGTGGCTGTGTTAGTGTTTAGAAAATAGTCAAAAAAAAAAAAAAAAAAAAACTCCACTGTCGTGGAGTCAGACCCAACTCATAATGACCCCTCCTTGAGTTTCTTTGGTGATATCACTACAGAAGTAGATTGCCCAAACTTTCTTCCAAGGAGTTGGCTAGTGAGTTTGAACTGCCAGCCTTCTGGTTAGCAGTCAAATGCCTTAGGCACTACACCACCAGAGCCCTACTTTAATAGTACAGCCTATTAAATAAACAAACAATATGGATTTGTGAATAAATGAACAAATGGATATGTGAAGTGTAACTTTAATTACTAGCTGTTCCCCTATACTGTGGTATATTACATAGAATTATGTTCAGCCTCTATTTAGCAGAATACCCAACATAGGGGATTAAAGTTATTTTTTTTTCTCTCATAATAAGACATCTGAAGGTAGGCAGTCATTGGCATTGATCCAGTAACTCAACAGAGCAAAGTTCTCTGACATTATTGCAGCCTTTTCTTCTGAGCCACATGATAGCAACTTAGGTCTAACCTTCATCTCTACATTTAGGGCACAGTAGGAGGAAGGACTACTTGTTTCCTGCCCCTTTTTATCAGAAAAAAATAAAAATAAAAATAAAACCATTTTCTAGAAGTTCTCCACTCTCCATAATCACAGTTTTCTGCTTAATTCATATATAGCAGAATTTGTTCACCTCTTAGCTGCAAAAGAACATGAGAAGTGAGTATTTTACTTTTTAAGTTCTATGGTGGGAGAAATAAGGGAGCAGGGCTCAGTCATGGCTTTTGCATAGCCAAAGTGATTGTTTCATATGGCACAAGGCACGTAGTCCTACCCCCATGTGTTTAATTTGGTTATGACTAATGACAGCCTATATATATTTATTCATCAACATTCATCATATTCCTTCCATGTTCCAAGCAGTATGCTAGACACTGGAATTATAATGGTGAGCATGATAGAAAAATCCCTGCCACCCTAAGTGTCCGTAGGAAATATTCACTTACTCTATAAGTGAATAAACTGGCAAATAAGTAAATAAAACAATCAAATTTCTAATGAATGCTATTATGGAAATATGCAAAAAGTTCTTGAAGTCATGCTGCTCACTGTTTAACATATCTGTTTATATACTAAAAACTTTGGATTGTATAATTTAAATGGGTGAATTGTGTAGTATATGAATTATATCTCAAAAGTTGATTTTCAAAAAAGATACGTACACTCTTCAGGAAAAATGCCATTACAGAGGTATGTCATGGAGCACAGTGGAGAGATACTGTGTCAGTTTAGGTCCTCTGGGAAGTAAACTCCAAGAAAGAATTAGAGACATGAAATTTATATTGGAGGAAATATCTGTGAAAAATAAAGAGGAGAGGAAGCCACAGGAAGCAGGGAGACTTCTAAGACCAGGATGACACCTGTGAAAGGAGAGGTGGAAAGAAAGGAGGCCTGGGTAGGATGAGCCTCAGGCTTCAGTACTGCTCTGAGAGAAGATCGGCCAGGCTGAAAGGGAGCCCCAGAGCATAGACAATCTGTTAGATGAGCCCCATGTCTGGTAGAACGTTTTCAGCTCTATTAACCTGACATGCTTAGCCATTGCTGGAAGTAGCCTAGGGAGAGTGAAACCTTGGCATGAATGCTGTGCATCCTGAAAGTGCAGCAATTGGAGGCTGTCAACAAAACACATTTGTTGTTACCGGTTTCCTCTTAAAGGAGATTTGAGTAGTGCAACCCTGTGGCAGCGACAGCTGCTTACCCAGGCCAGGGGCTAGAGTTTGGGGTGGTCAGCAATGACTGTCTGGTGGAATTGGCCTTTAAGCTGAGTGCCGAGGGTGAATTGAACCTTATGGTCAGATCAGGGGTGGCTGGATATAATCAGAACCTATACATAGGAACAGTGGTTGGCTCTTCTAAACAATTGCTTTGAGGATTTATAAGTTTTATTTTAAAAAGTGAGTTCTGTTCATAGAGAGAGTAGTTTCCTTCATGAGTGGTGTCAATGAATTGTTTCAGTGACAGCAATATAGCCTCAAGGTATGGACTACGGGGTCAGACCAGGTAGAGTGTTAGCTTTGCCAATTTCTGTTCAGGTAGACTTCATCGTCTTATCTTAAGTAGGGATAAGATAACTGACTTGTAGGGTAATTATAAAGATTAGAGACAATATATGTAACTGCCTAGATTGTTGTTGTTAGGTACCATCTTTTTCTGACTCTATGTAAAAGATAACAAAACACTGTCTGGTCCTGCAACATCCACACCATACTTGAGCCCATGGTCGTAATCACTGTGTCAATCTATCTCCTTGAGGGTCTTCCTCTTTTTTGCTGACCCTTTACCAAGCATGATATCCTTTTCCAAGGACTGGTCCCTTCTGCCAACATGACCAAAGTACATGAGATGAAGTCTGGCTATTCTCACTTCCAAGGAACTGGCTGTACTTCCTCCAAGACGTATGTTTTGTTTTTCTAGCGGTCCATGATACATTCAATATTCTTCGTCAATACCACAGCCTAGACTTTCCTAAGAGACAGTAATATCTAATTCTTATTGCACTTCAAAGGACAGAGCATTTTAAAGATTTGGAGACATGAAGTTTGTGTATATAGGAGAGAGTGTCAAAGTGGCTGCAGTACCACTTGAATGCAGAGCAGATAGCCACAGTCATGGTATAGTTTTAGGAATCTTTTTCTCTCTCATCTGAAACCCTTACATTTTTGTTCCAGTATATTGTGGGAGGCATGTGACAAAGTGGAAAAACCATAGATATTAGAGTCTTATAGACACATGTAGAATTCTAGTTCTATCATTTATTAAAATCTGTAACCTTAGACAATTTCCCTCACTTCTTTGAGTCTCATTTTTTTTTTCCTTTATAAGATTAAGTGATATCATGTTGGCAAAATGCCTAGAAGCAAGGCAGTCAATATAAGTTATTAGAAAAACAAGTCTAGTAGAATCTACCTAAAGGAAATGATGTGAAAAGAGTTCATTCAATATGGAAAGTTTTAAAGCTTCTAGGAAGAATATAATCCAGGGGAACATCATGAGGCATGTGAAATACAAATGTGCAGAGATGATATAGAAAAATGGCAAAGGAAGTCAAAGGTCTAGAGAAGTGAATGTCTTCCTGGGCTTGTAGGAGCCTAACCTTCCAGGACTCAGCCTTCCACATCTAAGTACATGATGTTGGTTTTCTGCACCATCTCCAAGCTTCCTTTGAGTTGTAAAATTGAGTTGTAAGAATGGTCATATCAAATTGTAAAAGAACCACAGTAAAAATGAAGAAGGCACTCTAGAGAGATTAAGATAAGATAACTAGGAGACCTAAAGTCTTCTCCTAGAATAAAAAGTTAAAAGGTTAGAGACAGAGGGACACTAAAACATTTTAAAGTGTCAATGATTTGGACTTAATAGTAAGAGGAAAGATGATTTAAGCTGAAGTTTTTGAAAGAGATCAGCAAGAAAGAGGTTTATGGGCCCCTTTAGAAGGGTTTTCAAAGCAGTGCTTTGCATTCACCAAGAAGATCTCACTGGTTTCAGTGCTTCAACTCCCAGGGTATTGTTTACTGCCACCCTGATGGTAGCCTGTGCAGCTGACCTCTCATTTATTGCTCTCTGTTCTCTTGCTGTTTTGAAAAATATCTGACAATCCAGTTCCTATGTTTGGGAAATTCTTTACTATATGAATCTTATTGGTAGGCAATCTCTCTCCCTCATTATCACTCACACACTCATTCACTGCCATGGAGTCAATTCCAACTCATGGTGACCCCCTTTGGGTTTCCAAGGTGGTAGATCTTTACAAAAGATTACCCAGTCTTCCTTCTGTGGAGTGGCTGATGGTTTTGAACTGCCAAACTTCTGGTTAGCAGTCAAATGCCTTAGGCACTTGTTGGAGACCAAGAGAGAAATCATCAAAGGACATGAGTGCTAGGCACATGTCCAGCCATGACAAGAGAAGGCAAGGCCTCTCCAACAGCAATGAGAGAAGGCAAGGCTTCTCTCATGGTTAAATGTTCACTTGGCAAAACATCAAATATTAAAAGTAGATGTTATTCCAGTAGTCCATGTTTTTATCTTATTGGGATGTTTCATACATGGGTCATTGTGCCTTAGTAAACATTTATCGTTTTATACTCCTTATTACTGAGGAGGCTTTTGTGATTGTTCTAATGACCACCTGTTGTCCTTGAGCACTTAGAGGAGTAAAACTTTAACTTTGTAGAGAATAAGCTGATTGTATGGATTCTAAGAATGATGACATAATCATGTATAAACATATAAATAAAGTAGAACAAAGGCATCAGGGGTTGCTCTTGCAGAATATGCAGGGTGTCTGCTTGGCCCCTGTTCCTTTTAAAAAACCATTAATCCTTTCGTGTCACTTCATTTTGTGACTTGTGCAGTTTTGCCGAACGCGGCAGGCACTATGCTACCAGAGCATGTAAACATCATGTAATGGTTTCCCCAGGTCTGTAGCCCATTATCTAGGGTCAGTCATTCAGTTATCTTTGCCTAGGCAGCTCTGCAAAGAAACTTGGAAGGTGGAGTTTTCTTCTAAACCCTGCTGGTTGTGCTATGGCACTGATATCCTGCTATTAGGGGGAGCAGTAGCAGTGGGCCTTCAGTGACCTGGGTCCAGTTGATAGCAGCAGTGTCTGCTTCCCTTGGCCTTAGTGCTTTAGCACAAAACCTAGTCCCAAGACTTAGGGAATGAAGAAAGAGACCCTGGGTCAGTACCTAGAGAGAAAGGGAAGAGGCACTGCATTCGTGCATCACAAATTTCAGTGTGTATAAGAACCACTAGAGTTCTTGTTAAAACTACAAATTCCCAAGCCCCATCCCCAGAGATTCTGAGTAAGTAGATATAGGGGTGGGACCCCCAAATCTGCATTTTTAATCAGCACTCCAAGTAATATTGATGTAAGTGGTCTGTGGAGAAAATTTGAGAAAAGTTCCAAGAATGAGCAACATGAATGATGCTGGAAGTAGTCAATGTACATGTGAATACTTAGGTTGCAATGCTCTCCAATCTACTCACAGGAAAATTAAGATGTGGAAAGGAGAGCTTCCACCAGTTCATTCCACTTGGGCCCTTTGCTGAGAACTTGCATTTTCATCTCAGATATACTGACTCAGAATCAGCATTTTAACAAGATTCCCATTATAAAAAGATTCTTATGTGTACATAAGAATCGCCAGAGGTTATTCTTGTTAAAAATGTAAATTCTAAGTCAGTATATCTGTGGCCAAAATGTAAATTCTCAGCAGGGGGTTAAACCAGAATGAACCGGTTTCAACCTTTGGCAGCATTAATCTCAACTAGGAATTCTTCCAGAGCCCTTGAATCACAATCCGATGTTTATGCTTATAAACCCAAGTGTCTCCTTATTTGATTTTACAAATCTCTGGGATAATTTTCCCCGTGCAGTGTAGCAGCCAAGATTGGCCAGAGGTAGGTCAGTTAATATTGTCTGATCTGAACTGTCAGAGCCTGTTACTCTCAGAAGCACCAAATCATTGCTTGTAATTAGATTCCTTTCTGTGAGCACAAACAGGGAAGGCACAGCACTGAAGACAGGTTGCTATGCAAAGCTTAACTCTGCAAAAGCAAATGAAATTTGGAACATTTAATTTCTTCCACTTGACTTGCAGTCAGTCAGCATACTCATAAAAATTCTGCCTCCTTCCATAGAAGCAGATGGGAAAGAGATCTAAGATTCTTTTATTTTTTTCTTTAGGATAAAAAACAGAATTTCATAATAAAAGAAGCTTAGCCAGTATTAAATGCAGCAAAATTTGCTGAATAGTTGTTTCTATGACTTAAAAAGCAGCAAACTATTTTATAACATCTTTACTGGAAAATAATGATAATAAAAATATCCTTGTTGGTGTTGTATGAGTCGGGTCAGACTTGATGGCAAACAACAACAACAACAACAAAAATATCCTAAACCAGCGGCAGAGATACTACCTTACGCCAGTGGGATAAAAACTACTTGAACACTCTCAATCCTTCAGGGCTCTAGTGCTCACAGATGTTGTGAGACAATCAAGTAACTTCTAAAAAGTCTTTAAGCCTGATCCTCATCTCTTTGCTTCCTAAAGAAAAGTATGCTGAAGAGCAGGGTTTCAATACGCAGTAAGCAAGGTAAGCTCAGGCTTACTTGTGCTTACTTACTAATCTGTAGTGAACAATTTCTTATGGATTTCACCACATCTTTGATTACTGGGTACTCTGTCCCTGTCAAGGACTACAAATTTGGAAAGAAGCTTTTTGATTTTGTATGAAGAAGCTGTAGGATTGAAAGAGAGATAGATGCCAGCCATACCTAGAAACAGCATTCACCTGTGGTGAAAAAATGTGAAATTGTTTGCTACAGATTAGTAAGTAAGAAGAAGTAAGTTGCACTTTCTTTACTTACTGGGTAATCCAATATTGCTGAAGAGTTTCTCTTTTTCATGGATTCAACCTACAAAACAGAGTGGAAAAAGTAAGATGCATCGGGTCTCTTGGGATATTGCCCATGTATTCCTTGATTAAAAGCCTCTCATTAGTTTTTTTCTATGTGAGAACTGGGCTACCTGACAGATACCATTTAAAATGGACTACCAATCACGTGGGCCTATCAGTACTCAATGACAATGCAATCATGACTGAACCATTGAATGCAACCTTTTCCCACAGCTGAGGCTTCTTGTTGTGTAACCTTTGAGGGACTGTGGCAATGGAGAGCACCTAGTGAGACTAGAGGCATCTGGCATCTCACTGTGAACTCCTCAATTCATCCCTGGCAATCTACATAAAAACACACAGGCAGTCCTCTTAACATGAGTAGACCTTAAAAGAAATCCCTGAGTGGTCCCATTGGTTAACATGCTAGGCTACTTACCCAAAAGTTGGAAGTTTTAGTCCATCAAGAGACACCTGGGAAGAAAGGCCTGGAGATCTACTTCCAAAAAATTAGCTACTGAAAACTCTGTGGGTTAGCAACAAAAAGACAAACATCTCAATCAAAAATTTGGCAAAGGACTTTAACAAAGAAGGTCACCAAAAGAAGTTCTCCAAAGGAAACATTCAAAAGGCCAACAAATACATGAAAAGATAAACAACATGATTAGACATTGTTGGGTACCGTCAAGTCTATTCTGACTCACCAAACAAAAACCAAACCAAACTCACTGCCATCGAGTAGGATCCAACTCATATCGACCCCTCCTTGGGTTTCCGAGGAGGTATCACTACAGAAGTAGATTGCCCAACCTTCCTTCTGAGGAGTGGCTGATAAGTTTGAATGGCCAGCCTTCTGGCTAGCAGTCAAATGCCTTAGGCGCTATGCCATCAGAGCTCCTTTCTGACTCACAGCAACCATACATAACAGAGAAGAACTATTATATAGGATTTTCTAGGCTATAACCTTTACCAAAGCAGATAGGTTTTTCTCCCATAGAGCCACTGGGGAATTTGAAGTACTAACCTTTTAGTACAGGGAGACCAACTTGTCTGTCGGTTTGTGGTACCGTGGTGATGTGTTGATGTGAGTTTTGAGGCTGAGCCACTGGTGTTTCAAACCCAGCAGGATGCACAAGGTGCATAGGTATCAGCTCAGCTTACAGACTGAGACAGACTAGGAAGAAGGAAGAGTCCATCCACTTCTCAAAGAATTGGCCAGGGAAAACCTTATGAATAGCAAAGAAACACTGCCTGATACATTACCACACAACTTTATGAATAGTCCAGTTAGGTTAGAAGGCTTTCAAAATAAGACTGGGAAAGAGCTGCATCATCAGAGTAAATCCAGCCT
>NW_006921611.1:17214215-17271121 GCF_000298275.1 Orycteropus afer afer
GCATCAGGATTGGAGGAAGAATTATTAACAACCTGAGATATGCAGATGATACAACAACTTTGCTTGTTGAAAGTGAGGATCACTTGAGGCACTTACTGTTGAAGGTTGAAGAATACAGTCTGCAGTATGGATTACGTCTCAATATAAAGAAAACAAAAATCCTCACAACTGGACCAATGAGCAGCATTACCATAAATGGAGAGAAGATTGAGGTTGTCAAAGAATTCACGTTGCTTAATTCTACAATCTATGCCAATGGAAGCAGCAGTCAGGACATTAGACGATGTGTAGCACTGGGAAGGTCAACCACAAAGGAACTGTTTCAAATGCTAAAGAGTGAGGTTGTTTCCTTGAGGACTAAGGTGCACCTGACACAAGCCAATGTATTTCCAATTGCCTGTATGCATGTGAGAGCTGGATAATGAATAAGGAAGACCAAAGAAGAGTTGATGCTTTTGAATTGTGGTGCTGGTGAAGAATGCTGAAAGTACCATGAACTGCTAAAAGAACTAATAGATTTGTCCTGGAGGAAGTGCACCCCAAATGCTCCTTGGAAGTGAGAATGGCCAGACTTCGTCTCACCTAATTTGGTCATGTTGTCAGAAGGGGCCATTTCCTGGAGAAGGATGTCATACTTGATAGGGTGGAGGGTCGATGAAAGAGGGGAAGGCCTTCAACGAGATGGATTGACATCGTGGCTGTGATGATGGGCTCAAGTATAGGAGGGATCTTGAAGCTGGCGTAAGATCGAGCAGTGTTTCGTTCTGCTGTGCATGGGGTCACTATGAGTCAGAAATGACTTTATGGCAGTTAACAACAACAACCACCACCTTTTAGGTAGCAGATGAGAGCTTTATCATTGTGCCACCAGGGCTCCTTCATTAGCCAATAGGGAGATGCACATCAAAACCACTATGGGATATGACTTCACTCCCATTAGAATGGCAATGCTCTAAAAAACAAAACAATAGGTGTTGGCAAGGTTATGGAGAAACTAGAATGCTCATATACTGCTGATAGAAATTTAAAATGGTGCAGCTGTTGTAGAAAATTGTTTGTTTGTTTCTCAAAAAGTTGAACATATGACCCAAATATCTGAGTCCTGGGTCTTTACCCAGAAAAAATAAAAACAAGAACAAAACCAGAAACCTGTAATGACAATGTTCATAATAGCCAAAAGGTGGAAACAATGGAAATGCCCGTCAACAGATGAATGGATAAAGAAAATGTGGCATATATATACACTGGAAAATTACTCAGAGATGCATGCCACAACATGGATGACCTTGAAAACGTTATGGTGAGTGAAATAAGGTGATTGGAAAAGGACAAATACTGTATCATCTCACTTGTATGAAATAAGCAAATACATAGAAACTAAAAATTGTTGGTGTTTTCCAGAGGTGGTATGGAGTTGAAAAAGGAGATTTTTTTGCTTAGGGGGCATTGAGTCTATGCTAATAGTAGTGGAGTAATTTGGGAAAGGTTAGCAATAATGGTTGCACAACTTGAAAAATATAATCAATGTCACTGAATAACACTTGTAGAAATTGTTGAATTGGAGAATATATTGTAGTGTTATTTTTTATCACAATTAAGGAAAGGAAGAAAGGAAACCCTAGGGAACACAGGTCTACTCTGACACACATGAGGTTGCCATGACTTAGTGTTGCCATGAGTTGAACTTGACGGTGAGTTGGGGTAGACTAGAAGGCAATTGGTTTTCAAGACTTTAAAACCAGTGGTACTATGTAGGCAAAACCGGGCTGAGCCTCCCTATAAGGTAAAGAATCAAAAGCTCTAAAGTGGTCAAGACAACTGCTACCAAGGAGATTTTCAAGATAATGTGACCAGAGAGGTTCTGGATTCCTTACTGCTTCAGTTCTTTAGTGCTAGTGTTCAACTTTGCCCTGTGGATTCTCTGACCAGTATTTTAAGCTAATGGATCTCTGTTCTACACCCACCTTTGTGATGACCCTGAGAGATCTGAAACACATGTATACATACAACAACTGGCATTCAGAAAGATTGAAGACTCCATTTTGTATTTATTCCATCAAGCTACAAACTACAAGATTGTGTTATCTACTGTTGTGCAGATTGATGGACTAATGAGGTTGGTCAGTAAGCTCTGTATATGAGAAAGCTAGAAAGTGTGGCTTACTTCTTTGTCCATTGACAGAAGGATGAGACCAAAACCAGAATAAAGTTTATTAGGAAAATATCAAGTTAACTAGTGCTAAAGAATCTTCTTTATCATTATCAGTACAAAATTCTTTTAAACCTTACCATGTACAGAGGACTGTGGTGAGTTGTAGAGATTTGTGGAATTAAAGCCAGTTTGGCTAAGATAGCACTTACATAGAAAATATAACTAACGAAGCAAGGGGTAGACGGAAGCTTCTCCAACTCTACTGTACATATGGATCACCTGGGTCTTGTTAAAACTGAAATCAATTTACTAACAAGCTCCCAGCTGATGCTGATGCTTCTGGTCCAGCTGGCCTCACTTTAAGTTGCAAATGCCAGAGCCAAATAAATGAGAGCGGTGGCATGTCTGAGCAGGCAACAATCTTTGAGGCCCAAGTTAACTGGGGATGATTTATAAATAGGATTGCTATGGAGTTTCGGAGGATGGTTGCTAGTGGAGAGTTTCAAGGGAGTAGGTGTTCCATGTAAGGAATGGGAGCTGAGGCAAGTAAATGCAGTGGTTAGGGAGCAAGGAAACTGGTGTGGCCTAAGCAGTGAGGGGATGGAAGAAAGCAAAGAGTGCTAAGGTTGGAAAGGTATGTAACATCAAATGATTGAATGGTGAAGAAACTTCAGTACCTAACTAACAATTTCAGACTCAGACCTGTGGGAAATCAAAGAGCTATTGGAAAGTTCCCCTATGCCCAGGACTGTATCAGACAGTGGGCATTCACTTTAGAAAGTTTTTGTTCACATAAATGGATGTGCCTAAAGGATCCATCTGACTCATAGCAACCCACTTTGGGTGTCCAAGGCGCTAAACCCTTATGGAAATAGATTGCCCACTTCTTTCCAAGGAGTGGCTGGTGGGTTTGGACCACCGACCTTCTGGTTAGCAGTCAAATGCTTTAGGCACTACGCCACCAGAGCTCCTTAAAGGATACATCAGCAGAAAATGATATATAGATGATACTGATCCACAAGGCTAATCATGGTTGTTTTATTATTAAAAATAATCAATAGACAGAAAGCTGCCATAGAGTTGACTCCAACTCATGGTGAACCTGTGTACAACAGAATGAAATTCTTCCCTGTCTTACATCATCCTGACAATCACCAGTGTGCTCGAGTTGACTGTTGCAGCTATTGTGACAATCTTTCTCACTGAGGGTCTTCCATGCCCTCACTGGTCCTCCTCTAGCCATTGATTCTTCCTGATCATGTATCCAAAGCAAGCAAGTCAGACAATGCCCATTGTGATCCATAAACTCTGTTGCTAGGACCCATCGACTTATGGATGGATTATCCTGATGACCACTGTCAGCCTTTCTGGATTGATTTAGATTGCCTGTGCCTGGAATCCCTATTACTGTGATCTACCTACCTGTTGGTGAGCCACTCTAATACAAACAATTTGTTTATCACACTCTCACTCTCTCTCATTCATGCATGTGGCACAAATCCTTTTTCAGAATCTAGTAAATAATAATATATAAATAATGTTTTGGAGTATATGTCCTTCTTGGTAGATTGCTTTCTTCCATTGCCTGAAAATATTTGCTGAGTTGCAACTATGAGGAAGGCTTTGTAATAGGTGCTAGGGAAGACTCCAAGATGGACTCTGCATTCAGGAATCTTAAAGTATGAGCATGAGATGAGACACAGGATTGAATACCTGCAGTTTAAGCTCCAAAGTGACAACTAGGAAGTTAAAGATAAAGAACTTACAGAGTTCAGAAGTAGGAAAGCAGAATGGAAATTAACGATTATTGAGCATCCACTCTCATCCAGATATTGGTACCTAATCCTCACAGAGCAGAAGGAAGACTGGGCAATCTACTTCCGTAAAGATTTACCACCTTGGAAACCCAGTGGGGGTCACTGCGAGTCAGAATCAACTTGGTGGCTATGAGTTTGGTTTTTGGTTTTAATCCTCACAGAAAATCTGGTGTATGGATTATGTTTACATGTAAGGAAACTAAGGCTGAAGCCTGAGATTATACAAATAGTAAGAAGTGTCTCTGACCCTCAAGCCAGGATTTCAAAGCTCATGTCCTTCCTATAATACCACTCTATGATCACTGAAATTAGAGTTCCACTGAAGGGATTATGTTTAGTTGACACGTGAATACGGAAGTTGATGGTTCAGTCCAGATAGCAGAGCACTGCTGGAAAAGGGACAGAATTGAGAAAGCATGAGTGTTACAGAGAAGAGTGATGGAGCTCTTTGGACCATTGCAGGTGTTTGGTGTGAGGCTGGAAAAGGTGGTTGCAATCCTTTCAGGGCAGAGCTTACTGGGCAAAAAGACAGTGTCTTTATTCAAATTGCAATTGGGAACCATTGAAGGTTTTTGATTAGGAGAAGGATATGAAAAGAGCTGCTTCAAGAAGATTCAGACAAATAACTAGTTGCTGTCAAGTAATCTCCAACTCATGCTCCAAATCATGGTATCAGAGTAGAATTGCCCTCATAGGGTTTCCAAGGCTGTAAATCCTCACAGAAGCAAACCGCCACATCTTGTTCCAATGGAGTGGCTGGGGGGTTCAAACCACTGACTTTTTGGTTAGCAGCCAAGTGCTTTAAGCACTGCATCACCAGTATGCCTTTAAAGCAGGCAGCTGGTATAAAAATAATAGTATTATTCTTCAATTATTTTCAAATAGACAGATTGCTCATGTAGAACCTTGTGATGAATACTTTAGAGCTACAAACAGTCTTGCCTGGAGAATCATTCATTTGATCTTCCTTGATAACCCTGTGTGATAGCCATAGCAGGCATAATTAATTCTATTTTAAGAAAGAGGAAATGAATGGCCAAACTCACTCTCCCAGGAAGTTGAGCCAGATTTTGAACTTGAGTCTTTTAATCCTGGCCCAGGCCTCTTTCTACTGTATTTTTCTGACCTAACAATAGATACCTGGTGGCAACTACAAAGGTATTCCAAGCTTCCAGTTAATGTCTTTTAATTCCAGCCCTCAATCAGAAATTAAAAACATTATAGTTTCTAATAGACATTTTCTTACATGATTTAAATTCTTGCAGCACTATAGATTGGTGTTAATAAAAATTCATCAGGTTCAATTACAGATTTAATAAAGCCTCCTATCTCCATGTTTTATGAGCAAGTGGGTTAAATTGAGAAAACACTGTGTCCACATAATAAAAATTCAGATAACAGCAAAAATATTATATAATAAAAAGTATACCTTATTCCCACCTTAAACCTCCATCTTCTTTCCAGAAGCAATAACTGCTAATCATTCCTTGTGTAAGCTCTAGAGATGTTTTATACATCTTCAGCCATACATAGGTGTACATGTCCATTTTTTGTTACACAAAGGAGAACATTCTGTTCTTCACTATGATTTTTCTTTTTTTTTCTTTTTTGCGTAACAGTCATCAGCATTTCCTTCACCTTACCATGAGTTTCTGTAAATGCCAAATGTTGTCATTATAATTGTGTATCCTACCATTTATGTATCACATACTGTTTACAAAGCTCTTTTGCATGCCCACATTTTTATCTGCATGTCAACCTTTAAGTAGGAAATATTCCCATCTTACCAATAAACACCTTGAGCTTTGGGAGATGTGACCTCCCAAAATCAGCTTGGATATGAAGCTTGCACATGCCTTCAACTCCAGGGCTCTTTTCTTGGTATTGGATACAGAATAACACCTGCTTCAGGAATGGCCTTTATTATCACAACCAAAACTAAATGATCTTCTGCATGGGAATTTTGAGTGAGCGCAGTGAGAGGTTGTTGTGGGATCCAAAGCCTAGTTAACAGGAAAGAAAAATCTGGGCAGAAATTTTAAAAAAGAGGATAGTAGAGAAAAGTAGGACATGATGCTTGAATGTGGGAAAGACATTTTATACTAAGATCTCTGAAGTGGTAACAGGAAAGAGGTTAAAGTTTCAGAAACCACGTGTATGTGTGTGTGTATTTAAATATATTGCCTCAATGAGGGAAGCAAACGGCTGCTTTATCTTTAGCTATAAAGGAAGTGAAATGTTATTTGACTTCTTGATTTTGGGAAAGATAATATTTGGCTATTTGGAGATAGAGATCAAGATTCATTGGTAATTATGCCAAATTGTGAGGTTAGGTTTTGCTTGAGGAGGGGGTTTGGAAGTGGGTGTGCAATGTGCTTATTTGTCATCAGTGCTTCCTAAGTGTCTCTTTCAGAGTTCTTCCTCAGGATGTGTGCAGGCCTGCCAGTTCTCACCCATAGCCGGGCCATTTGGTTTAGCCTTGCCATAGGCTCTAGAATCAACTCTCACCTGAGGCAGGAAGAATTTAAGTTTCTTGGCCAATTTTTCTAAAACTTGGTCACTTGTTCCTGAGAGCTGCTTCTATCTTGCACTGTATCCTGACAACCTACACAAGGCCCAGCCTTGCTTTCTCCAGAGCTACTAAGTGAGATGTTCTTCTTCCAAACCCTAGTCTGTTGCCTGGACCCTGCCTCTTGGCAGCAGAACCAATTTCATTCATTCAAAAATGTATATGTGCCTACTATGAACCAGGCTTTGTTCTAGATGCTAACCCTAACCATAACTTTCTTTCTTAGATGGACTTTTGTTTGTTTTTAAGAGACTAGAGTAGGAGGGAAAAAAAAATGGAGAGAGAGAGAGAAGGAAAAAGAGTCACATCTTTATGGAGCTTGCATTCCTTAGTGTGGGAGCACTGATGAGATCCAATCTGATGCCCACTCAAAGGAAATTATTCTAGTGGTGAGAGTCCTAAGACACGAGGCAGGAGCAGGTAGTGCTAAGCCCTTAGGTCAGGAAGTGGGCTAAAGCAGGCCAATTTGTTGTTGTTGTTGTTACGTGCCATCGAGTCAGGCCCGACTCATAGCAACCCCTCCTTGGGTTTCCGAGCCGATATCTACAGAAGTAGATTGCCCAACCTTTCTTCCGAGGAGTGGCTGGTGGGTTTGAACCACCAGCCCTCTGGTTAGCAGTCAAATGCCTTAGGCATTATGCTACCAGAGCTCCTGAAGTGGGCTAAAGCAGGCCAATTTGCTGGTGGCTTTCAAATCACTGTAGGTAGGCAGTCACCTGCTTTGCTCCTGTATAACACCTAGGACTTAGCATTTTTGGATCTTAGTCTGCTGTAAGAGTCTGATCAAACTTATGGCCTGTGCCTGAGAATAATGCCCATAGATTGTCTGATGAGGATCCATAAAATCCAAGGACCCATGGACTCCAGATTAAGGACCCTTGTCCAGAGCCAGTTCTCTGTGAAATTATTTTCTTTAGAAGAGCCAAATGCTGGGGCTCAGTCCTGTTGCATTCTTGTCTTCTTTATTTGGGAAGCCAGCACACAAGAGAGGGAATGCCTTAAAGAGTGTTCTGCTCTGCTTATATGCCAAGATCTAGGAGGATCTTGCCACCATGCCAAGATATGACACAGTTTGGTTTGTAGAAGTTTAATCAAATGTGAATGTACAGTTCCAACTAGGCTGCTGTTTCCATACATCTGGTCTATAATTATTTTTTTACATTTCCTGCTGCATGATCATCATTTCAAATATAACAAATTATAGGGGAGGGACTGAAGCAGAGATAGGTCAGGTCTGGATTTTGTCTCATTCCCTCAAAACGGCCCCACCCACTTGAACATGTTTCTATCCCTTTGACATTGCTATCAAGGACACATTCCAGACTGAGGCATGGCTTTTTGGGCCTTGCTCTTAAACCAGCTTTCTTTTCATCTGTTCTCTCTGTGAATTTCAGGAGGCCATAATAACTACTGCAGTATTTATAGTTTGAAAATAATAACAAACAATGGGCTACAGGTGTCAGATGTTTGGTTCCACACTAATTTGCCAATAATTGGAATGACTAGCACTAGAAATGAATTATTTTGAGTTGTTTCTTATTCTTATAAGTTTTTCACATTGTCCATGAGGAGGATATATCATGTATTTTAATATTTAGAAATTTGGTAAGACCAAATTTCTCTAAGACTAATTCTGTGTTAGAGCGCTTTATGTAACTATAGAATACATGGAGTCTCTGGGTGCTGTAAACAGTTAATATACTGGGCTGCTAGGCAAAAGGTTGGTGGTTCATGTCCACCCAGAAATGCCTTGGAAGAAAGGTCTTATAATCTACTTCCTCAAAAATGAGCCATGGGGTCCCCACAAATTGAAATTGACTTAAAGGCAACTGGTATGGGACATATAGTGGTTATGTGACTCTTGTGTACAAGTGGTTGTAAATACAGTTTTATAAAGTTACACAACTTTATAAACCAGGACATTAAGCTTTTAATTATATGTAACATCATGCTAGTCCCTGGGTTGTATAAACAGTAAAGTCCTCAGTTGCTAATCTAAAGGTTAGCAGTTTGAGCCCAGCCAGTGGAGCTGTGGAAGACTTGGCAATCTATTTCTCTAAAGATTACAGCCAAAAAAACTCTCTGGAACAGTTCTACTCTGTAACATATATGGTCTCCATGAGTCAGAATGCCTCAAAAGCAATTAATTTTTTTTTTAACATTATTGTTGTTGTTTGTTGTTATGTGCCATTGAGTTGGACCTGACTCATAGTGACCCCTCCTTGGGTTTCCAAGGCAGTATCACTATGGAAGTAGATTGCCCAACCTTCCTTCCGAGAAGTGGCTAGTGGGTTTGAACTGCCAGCCTTCTGGTTAGCAACATTATACTGAGAACTAATTTATCAGAATGTCATCAGCAGTATAGAAGTTTAAATTGGATGTTCTGAGGACGTAAGTCCCTTGGTGCAAGTTTTTCTGGTACACACTGGACTTGTTGAAATGGAAAGTTAGTCCAGCCCTAACACTGCCCACCTTAATTTGCCATTATGCTTAGGGTCACCATGATAATAAATCAGTGAGAAGCCAATCACTGACAGATATATGTCTCTCTAAGCACCTATCAAGGATTATCTTCTTAATTTTAACAAATAGACCACATTAAAGTAATTCTTTCAAATATTATGCTGGAATTGATCCATAAGGAGTTTGAAGCTGTCAGTGTATAGAAGAAAAAAAGTGAAATTTACACTTTACCAGACGTTTTCCTTCAGCATATTCTCTTAGTAGAGTTTTGCATTAGCTTAAGGCCCCCTGTGCTTCAATTGCAAATCTGGTGAGGGAAACTTTCAAAGGAATTCTTCGAAACACGAAAATATAAAATGAAAATGAAATTACACAGGCGACTTGCCCAGACACTGGCTAATTTAGGGTTGTGACATTGTTTTAAATATTTTTCTATCACTCCCTCAATTTTTGAAGGGCCATGAAGGTCCTTTTAAATTGCTATTTATGAACAATATTTTAGAGTGATCTTTCCCAGTTGAGGAGCTTAGCTTTCCTAGATGCAAAGTATCTATCCACTTAAGTTTGTATATAGAAAAAGAACTGAAAAGTGACAGAGGTAGATTTAATAAAAGAATTTTCTTCATAGCAGTTGTTTCCACAATGAGCAAATGGCTTATGCTAACTAGCTCAAAAAGAAAGACTTTTAAGCTCTTGTTGGTTAAAGGAAGTACAATTTATATTCTTTAAAGACACATATTCCTAAATATGAAGAATCTGGGCCTAATCTAGTGCCTAAAATTGAAAATTCAGGAGCAAAAATACAGCTTGCTAGTTAAATATTTCGAGAATATTTTACCCAGTTGATCCAAGTAAACATAAAGCTTCAAGGGCTTTGTGTTAGATCAGAGGTAATATAGTGGATTAAATAAGATGGAACTTATTCCTTTCTAATGTAATCATTCAGAGACAAGTGGCCCTGTGAGAGAGAGTTCTGCTATCATCAATACACAGCTTTATCTCTGGTATTGTGGCAGCTGCTCATGTTGCAGTAATATATCAAGTAGCAGGAAGAAGTAAAAACAGAAAATAGAGGGCAATCAGCTTCCCTTACAGAAGAAAAGCAGAAGTTTCTCACATCATTTCCACCTATATCCCACTGACCAGAAATTAATGATACAGTCATACCCAGCTTCAAGGGACACTGGGAAAAGTAATGGCCAGCTGAGAGGTCATTGGTCTTGCTAAAACTGAAGGGGGAAACACCCACTTAGAAATGCTGGATAAAATCCCACAAAATATTATGAATATAAATAGGAACTCAAAACCAAAGCCAAAATCCTATAAGCTAATTCTGGAAATGCTCTTGGAAAGGTGAGGGGTAAGAGGTGGATATTAGTTATGGTTAATTTATTGTTATTATTATGGTAACAAAGGGCTTGGATTTTAATGTGAATGTGGACCTTGACACCCATTGGAAGTAAGATTCTCCCACTCAGATGTAGAACCCTAAAGGACTGCCACTTCAGATAAAAGGAAGAGTAGAAAAAACATGGTTGGTAGCAAAGCTTGTTGAGGTCTGGTTGGGGAAAAAAAAATCCTTCAGAATTTGAATCATAACACTATACTTTCCGTATGTTTAAGGTTCAAATTTATACACTGAGGGTCCTGCAAAAGAAAAGAAGAATCCACTCTGGAATGATGTGTACACAACCCATACCACAATAAATTCTTGCAAGAATTATCAGCGCCACTAGAGATGAGCTATAAATAAAAAAAAGCTACAAATTATTTGCTATCTTACAAATCTTGTTTATGGTGGACTGATTAGTCCACCATAAACAAGATTTGTAAGATAGAAAATAACAATATTAAAGCCCAAGAACTTGAGATGATTGATAATCTAAAAGAGAATTAAAAGTGGTAAAATTTAAATGATTTTATTTTATTTTAAATGTTAAATGATTTTAGACATAAGAATTCAAACCCAAAAGCAATATTAAAACACAAGCAGATCTGATTTTATAAAAACAGATAACATTTTTAGAAATTAAAAGTAAAAATATTACAATGAAAAATTCAACAGATTTGTTAAACAAATGAGACATACCTAAGCTCTGGTGGCACAGTGCCTAAGGCATTTGACAGCGAACCAGAAGGTTGGCAGTTCAAACCCACCAGCTGCTCCAGGGAAAGAAGATGGACCAATTTACTTCTGTAAAGATTTACTACCTTCTTGGAAAACCTATGGGGTTACTATGAGTGACTTGATGGTAGTTGGGATTTTTTGTTTAGACATATCTAAAGAAGGAACTAAGGAGCTCTGGTGGCACAGTGCCTAAGGCATTTGACAACTAACCAGAAGGTTGGGAGTTCAAATCCACCAGGCACTCTGTGGAAGGAAGATGGGACAATATATTTTACCACCTTGGAAACACAATGGTGGTTGCTATGAGTCAGAATCAACTCAATGCCAATGGGTTTGGTTTTTTGGTTGGTAAACAGGGATCTAGTGAACTGACAGATTTGAGTAAATAAAGTGCAATACAGAGAAATAAATAAATTGAAAATGTGAAAAAGAGGTTGAAGGCATGCATGGATAGACTGAAAAGGCCCAGTAAATATCTGATAGGAGTACTAGAAGGAAATAAAAGAGAAAATCTTACAAGGCAGAATGAGGAGAAGTAATGGCTGTTAAAGACCCATACTTAATGAAAGACATGAATACTCACATTCAAAAGAGCAACAAATCCTATGCAGGGTAAATAAGGTTATATTTAGATATATTAAAACTGAAGGATTTCAAAGACAAATAAAACATTCTAAAATCAAATGGGGAGAATAGATGGATTAGCCAAGGGGTTACTCCTGAAGGTGTTTCATAAATCAGGAATTAAATCAAAAGAAAAGAATTGAGATGCAAGATCTCAATCCATAAGCTCAGAAACAGCAAACATGTGTGAATCCAAATAACTGTAGAGTTTATGAAATAATGAGAATAATGCCTAATTTATGGAACAGAAAGCAAACTGGAGCTAGAATAACAGATGCATAGATCCTGCAAATCAGGAAAGGGTTAAACTATGTTAAAGCATTTTAATGTTCAGGAATAAGGCAGGAATTATGATTAACTTTAGTTATTGAGTAGATATGCGTGTTAAAAATTTAAGGATAACCTTTACAAAAAATAGAAATACAGTGTATAACTTTTAAACCAGTGAAGCATAAGAAAAAGAGAGGAAAAGAAAAAAGATAATGAAAATTTCATAAATACAATAAAACACAGATAAAAGGAAAACAAAACAAAAGAAAGGAGAAGCACAGTAAATAGGAAACATAAAATAATATGACAGATAAAAATCCAATGTGTCTGTAATCATGGTTCGTAGTTATGGAATAAACCAGAGGTCAAGGTCTTGTTTTACCAGATGGCATTATGAATCTCTAAGAATTAAGATAGTGTGGCTTCTGTGCAGGGAGTGACAAAAATAAAATGAAACCAAATGAATGGCCTAGAACATTAGTTGTGTATAATGGCAGTTGAATATAATCTAAAAGTGTCACTATAAATGAATAAATGAGAGGAGGGCAGGAGATGGACAATTCAACATAGTGCTTAAATAATAAATTATCCAAACGGGAAAAAAAATATAAAATTAGATTCTTGCCTTAAAGGAATCATATAATTAAATTCTAGATAGATTAAAGACCTAAATGTAAAAATTGAAACTGTAAAACTGTTCAAAGAATGCATAGAAGAACATGTTGACCATATCAAGATGGGGAACATTACATCAATAAATTACATAAAACATCAAGGGAAATTATAAATTTCAGCTACAGACTTGAAGTATGAACCAGAGATACTATAAACAATGGGGAGGGGAGAGCCATAGCTGAGAGAAGATGTTTCTAATCAAATAACTAACTAGCAAAGGATTCAAACCAAAAATTCACTTCCATCAGGTTGATTCTGGGTGATAGTAATCCCCACTAGGTTTGCAAGGCTGCAATACAGAAGCAGACTGCCTCATCTTTCTTCTGTGAAATAGCTGGTGGGTTCGAACTCCCTACCTTTTCATTAGCCAAATGACTTAACCATGATGCCACCAGAGCAAAGGATTAGTGGCCATAATATATTAAAAAGTCCTAAACCTCACTCTACATCAGAAAAAGGCAACTGAAAGCAAAAATAAAATAGTATTTCACACTCATCAGACTGTCCAGAAAAATACTAAGAGTTTAATAGCAAGTGAAGGATAGGAAATTCTCCTATATAGTACTGGTACTGCCTGTTTGGAGAACAATTTGGGAATATTTATAACAGTAATAGTGAACAGGTTTTAGTGGAGCTTCCAGATTAAGATAGACTACGAAGAAAGACCTGGCAATCTACTTCTGAAAAATAGCCAATGAAAACTCTATGGATCCCAACAGAACATTTTCTGGTATAGTGCCAGAAGATGAGCCTCCCTAGGTCAGAATGTACTCAAAATACATAGGGCCGCAGCAATGGACTAGAGCTTACAAACCATGAAGACACAAGATTGGACAATATTTCATTCTATTGTACATGAGTTACCATGAGTCAGAGCCAACTCCATGACGACAACAACAACAAAATGACAAAAATGTTGAAGTTGTGTATCCCCAGAAATAACACTTACCAGTACTTTCCAGAGCAGAGCAGAGCTTCCCCACTGGAGTGCTGGGACAGGGGTGATTCTGCAGGCGTTCTGGGTGGTTAGTTACCCCCACTTGTGAACAGTCTCATGGTCTCCAAATTCTCTTTCATTTACCTCAGTGTGCCTTATAAATAATACCATTTTATATGTGTGCCAAGTGAAAAAGATTGCAAACAAGCCTATATAAGATTGTTTATTTTAACAATATGAGTAAACTGTGTGATAGTTAAGGTTTTGTGTTAATTTGGCAAAGCCATTATTCTCAGTGGTTTGGCAGATATTATGTGATCATGTTCCATTTGGTGCTCTGATGTGAGCAGCTAATCAATCTAAGGGGAGTTTCCTTGAGAGCATGGCCTGCATCCAATATGCATGCATAGTCTGATAAAACTTGCTCTCTATTGATCCTGCATTTAATCCCACATTTGCCTTGTCATCCTCTGACTTTCAGCTCTTGGGACAGAGCCAGAAGCCTGCTGGTTGACCTGTAAGCCCTGGCTACCATGTGAATCAGGAGAAGCCTTCAGCCAGCCACTGACCCATGGATTTGAGCTTGTCAGCTCTCGTAGCACAGTGCTTAAGGCATCTGACTGCTAACCAGAAGGTTGGTGGTTCAAACATACCAGTCACTCCATGGAAGCAAGACTGGGCAATCTACTTCCATAAAGATTTACAGCCTCAGAAACCCAATGGGGGTCATTATGAGTCAGAATCAACTCTATGGCAGTGGGTTTTGTTTGGGTTTTTTTAGTCTCCATAATTGCATGATCTACTTCCTTGAAACAAATCTCTCTATATATGTTTATAGGAGCTCTGGTAGCATAGTGCCTAAGGTATTTGACTGCTAACCAGAAGGCTGGTGGTTCAAACCCACCAGCCACTACTCAGAAGGAAGGTTGGGCAATCTATTTCCCAAGGAGGGATCACAATGAGTTGGGTCCGACTCACAGCACATGACAACAACAACATATATCTTTATAGGATCTCTGGTGGCATAGTGGTTAACGTATTTGGCTGCTAACCAAAATGTCAGCCACTCCCACCAGCCACTCCATGGGAGAAAGATGAGGCAGTCTGCCTCTGTAAAGATTTACAACTTTGGAAACCTCATGAGGCAGTTTTACTCTGTCTTAAGCAATCACTATGAGTCAGAATTGACTCAACGGCAGTGGGTTGGGGTTGGTTTTGGGTAGATACATTTATACATATGTTTCATTGGTTTTGCTTCTCTAGAGGAACCAGCCTAGGACAATATGGATGACTAAAATGTCTCTTAACAGAAGAAAGGACAAATAATTTATGGAAATGCTCTACAGATGTGAAAAAGACGCTATGGTAGTAGTAAGAATATATTTCAAAAATAATTTTCAGCACAACAAGGAAGCTATGTAATGATACATCAAGTACAATAAATTTTTCCACTTATTATTATTATTATTATGGTAAGTGCATAGTATGTAACCTTTGCCATTTCAATAGTCTTCATATGTACAGTTCAGGGACATACATTATGTTCACCATGTTGTTCAACCATCACCATTATCCATTACAAAATTACTTTTGTTAATGCAAAGTTTAAGGATCTGCACAATCATACGATATAATGTTTATTGAATTCACAAATATATGAGTCATAATGTTTATTGAATTCAAAAATATATAATAAAAACAAAAACCAAACTCACTGCTGTCGAGTTGGATCCTACTCATAGCGACCCCTCCTTGGTTTTCCAAGGCTGTATCACTATGAAAGTAGATTGCCCAACCTTTCTTCTGAGGAGTGGCTAGTGGGTTTGAACTGCCAGCCTTCTGGTTAGTAGTTAAATGCCTTAGGCACTATGCCACCAGAGCTCCCATTATTATCTATTCTTGACTATATAATTGAGAGATAATATATGTCCAAAAAAGGCATCCTGGCAGCTAAGATTATTTTTCCCTTCAAGCAATTACCTTATTTGAAAGAGAAATGTAAAAAGAATAATTGTCTCTCTGTATCTATGCTGCAAAGCCTTATTTCTCTAACACCTAAAATAATATATACCACCCTCGATACTAGTCCCACTTTGAGAAACATTGAACAATGATCCTATTTCCACATTGAAGAGACCTTAATTATGGGTACACTAGAGGAGCCCTTCTTCTTAGTTGGTCATATTCAAATTAAATTTGCTAATACTGAAATTAAAGGTGAAGAAAAATTAAAATAAGTACATGAGAGCCAAAGTATAACCTTGAGTGTATCCCACCTGAATTTAGGGACCATCTCAAAAATAGATTTGATGCATTGAATACCAATGACCAAAAACCAGATGAGATGTGGGATAGCATCAAGAACATCACACATAAAGAAAACAAAAGGCCATTAAAAAGATAAGAAAGGAAGAAAAGACCAAAATGGATGTCAGAAGACATGGAAATTTGCTCTTGAACAAGTGAATGGAAAAAAATGAAGTAGAAGAGTTTAGCAGAACATTTCAAAGAGCAGCTCAAGAAGACAAAGTAAAATATTATAAAGAAATATGCAAAGAACTGGACAGAGAAAACCAGGAAAATGCAGGAAATATGCAGGAAGAACATATTGTTGTTGTTGTTTGCCATCAAGTCAGCCCCGACTCCTAGCGACCCCTCCTTGGGTTTCCAAGGCAGTTATCACTACAGAAGTAGGATTGCTCAACCTTCCTTCTGAGGAGTGGCTGGTGGGTTTGAACTGTCAGCCTCCTGGTTATCAGTCAAGTGCCTTAGGCACTATGCTACCAGGAAGAACATATTTGGTATTAAAAAAAAAAAAAAAAAAAAAAAGCCTGAAGTTGCAATATGGAGCTCTGGTTGTGTAGTGCCTAAGGTAATTGACTGCTAACCAGAAGGCTGGTGGTTCAAATCCACCAGCCACTCCTCAGAAAGAAGGTAGGGCAATCTACTTCGGTAGTAATACCTCCTGGGAAACCCAAGGAGGGGTCTCTATGAGTTGGATCTGACTTGGTGGCAGTCAGCTTGGTTTGGTATTATGAGCAAATAATTGAATGATGCAATAAGCATCAAAAGATGGAATACACAGAGTCACTGAACCAAAAAGAATTTATCACCAGTCAACAATTTCAAGAGATATCATATGATCAAGAACTGATGGTACTGAAGAAAGAAGTCCAAACTACACTGAAGAAATTGGTGAAAAACAAGCCTTGAGGCATTGAAGGAATATCCATTGAGATATTTTAAGAAACGGATACAGTGCTGGAGGGATTCACTTGCTTATTCTCAGGAATTTGGAAGATAGTTACCTGGCCAACCAACTGCAAAAGATCCATATTTGTGCCCATTCCAAAGTACGTGATCCAACAAAATGCAGATTTTATCAAACAATATCATTCATATCACAGACAAGTAAAATTTTGTTGAAGATAATTCAAAAATTGTTGCAGGATTATATTGACAGGGTGTGGAATGACTAATATCATTACTGATGTCAGATGTATCTTGGATAAAAGCAAAGAAGAGCAGAAAGATGTTTACCTGAGTTTTACTGACTACGCAAAGGCATTCGACTTTGTGGATCATAACAAATTACACATAATATTGCGAAAAATGAGAATCCCATACACTTATTTGTGCTAATGAGGAACCTGTACATAGACTAAGAGGCAGTCATTCAAACAGAACAAGGAGATGCTGCATGGTTTAAATCAGGAAAGGTGTGTGTCAGTGTTGTATTCTCTCACCAGACTTATTCAATCTGTATGCTGAGCAAATAATCCAAGAAGCTGGACTCTATGAAGAAGAACATGGCATAAGGATTGGAGGAAGACTCATTAACACCATGCATTACGTAGATTACACAACCTTGCTTGCTGAAAGTGAAAAAATCTTGAAGTACTTACTGATGCCACCTCAACATTAAAAAAAAAAAAAAAAAAAAAAAACTCAAAATTGGACCGATAAGCAATGTTGTGATAAATGGAGAAAAGATTGAAATTTTCATTGATTTCATTTTACTTGGATCCACAATCAATGCCCATGGAAGCAGCAGTCAAGAAATCAGATGACATCTTGCATTGGGCAAATATGCTGCAAATGGCATCTTTAAAGGGTTAAAGTGCAAAGATGTCACATTGAAAACTAAAGTGTGCCTGACCCAAGCCATGGTGTTCTCAATCACTTCCTACACGTGTGAAAGCAGTTCAATGAAAAAGAAGACCAAAGAAGAGTTGATGCCTTTGAATTGTGGTGTTAGAGAAGAATACTGAAAATACCATGGACTTCCAGAAGAACAAATGAATCTGTCCTGGAAGAAGTGCAGGGAGAGTGCTCCCTAGAAGAGAGAATGGCCAGACTTCATCTCACCCTCTTTGGTCATGTTGTCAAAAGGGACCACTCCCTGGAGAAGGATATCATGCTTGGAAAAGTACAGCATCAGCAAAAAAGAGGAAGACCCTCAACAAGTTGGATTGACACAATGGCTGCAAAGATGGGCTTAAACACAGCAAAGATTATGAGGATAGGGTAGGACTGGGAAGTCTTTCATTCTGTTGTGCATAGGGTCACTATGAGTCAGAATCAATTGTACGGCATGGAACAACAATAGAGAAGCCCAAGTGGTACAATGGTTAAATGTTCCACTAATATCCAAAAAGTTGATGAACAGAACCCACCGAATTACTCTACCAGAGAAAGATGTGGCAATTTGCTTCTGTGAAGATTACAGTGTATGAATCCCTATGAAGCAGTTCTTCTTTGTCTCATGGGTCACTATGATTCAGAATAAACTCCATGGCAACCCAACAACAACAACAACAGTACTGCCACTAGTATGATATCTATTTAGTCTGGCAGCCTTGGACACCTTACAAAACATCTTCATCTGTACGTTAAAGCCAGCCTCCTAAGATACTCTGTTGAGGAGATTTTTTTTTTTCCTTCCTATTTTGAGTTTTTTGGATGTCCTTGAATGTGATAAAAATTTATATTTCTCCAGGCTCCACCATTAACAAGAAAAGCTCATATAACTCAAAAGAAAAATGGGCAAAGGATATATCTAGGCAAGTCCCTGTAGAAAAGCCCTAAATTGACATGAAATTTATGAGGAGATGCTCACCTTCACAAGAATCAAGGCAATAAAAGTTAAAATAAGATCCCATCTTACATATGACATAGGCAAAAATTAATTTAACAGCAAGTAGCAAGAATGTGAGGAAATAGGAAGTCTTGTAAACTGTTGATGGGAGTGTTGGGAGTGTTGGTAGTACAAACTTTTTTTTTTTTTAAGTCTCTTTACCCTGCCTTCTCTTCCTGTCTGATTCTTGATCCTTCAAGAATCAATTTGATGTATTTCCTCCATGTAGCCTTCCCTGATTCCTTCCAATCTGAACTAGAAACTTTCCTTCTTTTCCTTTCTCAACATCTAACATAATAGTCATTAAGTCAATTTTGATTCATGGCAATCTCATGTGTACAGAAGCCCATAGAATTTTCATAGCTGTGACCTTCAATAAGCAGATTGCCAAGGCTGTCTTCCATCATGACTTTGGGTAGATTGGAACCGCCAACCTTTTGGCTAGTAGTTGAGCACTTAACCACTTTGCACTGCTCAGGGAGTCCTTCATATAATGAAGATCATTATATATTTGCCAAATAATAATAATTATTATTTTATCCATAAAGTACTTTTATTGAAAGCATTGAAATACAAAAGGAAGGCGTCAGGATGCCTCAGCCACTTGGAAAGGTTAATTTTGTAGATGTTTTTCCATCTTACCCCAGCTTTCACAGTCATATGTTTTGTGCAGCATTTTTGTATCCTGGATGGTGACTCAGATGTAAACTGTGACTCTTATTAGGAACTTTAGTTTTGACACTGAAGTGTGATAGAAGGGTTATTTGAAGTGTTTCATCTTGCTTCTTGTTTTGTAATATCATGAAAGAGATTTGACAATTTAGGCATTTTAGGCTCTTTTACATTGATCACTACACTGTAATCCAACTTCTTTCCTTTTCCTTCTAAATTTTATTTATTTTATTGTTGCTGTTGAGAATATAAACAGCAGGACATATACCAGTTTAACAGTTTCTACATGTACAATTTAGTGACACCAAATAAATTATTGAGTTATCTGTAATAATAGTAATTTGGGAGCTAGTCCAGAGAGCTAAACCAAATATGATACAATTTAGCTTATATTTATAAATTATTTTATTATTCATTTTAAATATTCTTTCATTGTTCTTAGCTTAAATTTAAATCAGTTTGTTTTTCCCCTGATATTTAACACATGCAATTTACTTCCCTCTAGTTTTAGTTGGTATACACTCTGAGAATACAAAATAATTTAATACTAACTTAAGCAAAATATAATTAGAAAGGTTAATTTTGGGAAAAGAAACATGAAACTTTGGATAATCAATTTCTTTGAATTAACCTATACCATGATTACTTTTTTTTTTATTCATAAACTTGGAGTTGACTAAAATAGCATTGTTTAATTACAGCAAACACCAAATCAAGACCAAGAGTTTTTCCTGGATTTTTTCCAGGAAAAACTTATAATGATAACTCCCTTATAATTCTTCCTCATTTTCTCTTTAAAAATAATAATAATGTTTCTAGCTAAAGAGAAATTGAAAATGCTGAGGCATTTAGATGAAAAGTACCATTTTAATATTAGATGTTACTACTATTACAGATTCCAGAATATACATTTCTTGACATTATAGAACTATTATTATTCATTTTTTAAAAAATACATTTTATTGAAATATAATTTATGTACAGTGAAATACACAAAACTGAGGTGACATGGGTCAACACATTTTTTTTTTTTCTGCAGTGTTCCTTCCCCTCCCCTACCATCCCTGGTAACCAACAAAGAAAGTTTCCTTCCATATATAAACCCTTCCTTGACTTTTTACAATAATGAACTGATAGTATATTTGTCCTTCTGTGATTGACTTATTCACTCAGCATAATGTCCTCCAAGTTCATCCATGTTGTGCAGTGTTTTTCAGATTCTACATTATTCTTTAGTGTTGCATAGTATTCCATTGCATGTATGTATCATAGTTTGGTTATACATTCTTCTGTCAATGGGCATCTAGGCTGTTTCCATCTTTTCACTATTGTAAATAGTGCTGCGATGAACATGGGTGTGCATATATCTGTTCTTGTCCTGGCTTTCACTTCTTTAAGATATATACCTAGTAATGGAATGGTTGGTTCAAATAGTATTTCTAATTCCAACTTTTTAAGGAATTGCCATACTGCTTTCCACAGTGGTTGTATCATTTTACAGTCCCACCAGCAGTGTATGAGAGTCTCAATTTCTCTACATCCTCACCAGCATTTGTTATTTTCTGTCTTGTTGAACTTTGCCATTAATGCTGGAGTGAGATGGTATCTTGTTGTTTTGATTTACATCTCTCTGATGGCTAATGATCATGAACATTTCTTCATGTATTTGCTGGCTGCCTGAATATACTCTTCAGTGAACTGTCTATTCATATCCTCTGCGCATTTTTTAATCGGATTGTTAATCTTTTTGTTATTGAGTTGGAGTTTTCTATAAATTTTAGCAATAAATCCCGTGTCAGATATGTCATTGCCGAATATTTTTTCCCAATCTGTAGTATCTCTTTTTACTCTTTTGGAGAAGTCTTTTGAAGCTCATACATAATTTAATTTTTAGAAGGTCCCATTCATCTAGTTTATCTTCAGCTGTTTGTACATTTTGGGTTATGCTTGACAGTCTATTTATGCCATAAATTGGGGCCCCTAAATTTCTCCCTACTTTTTCCTTGAGGAACATTATAGTTTTAGGTTTCACATTTAAGTGTTTGATCAATCTGGAGTTAGTTTTTGTGTATGTTGTGAAGTACAGATCTTGTTTCATTTTTCTGCAAATGGATATCCAGTTTTGCTAGCACCATTTGTTGAAGAGACCATCTCTTCCCCATTTAATCAATTTCAGCCTTTTGTCAAAGATCAGGTGACCGTAGGTCGATGGATCAACTTCTGGATTCTCAATTTTATTCCATTGGTCTATGTGTCTGTCATTAAACCAATACCAGGCAGTTTTGACTACTGTGGCTGTATAGTAGGTTTTGAGATTCAGCAGTGTGAGACCTCCTACTTTGTTTTTCTTCTTCAATAGTGCTTTACTTATTCTCAAATAAGAGAATATTTTATATTAATAATAACAGATCTGTACTTCACAACATACACAAAAACTAACTCCAGATGGATCAAAGACTTAAATGTGAAACCTAAAACTATAAAGTTCCTCAAGGGAAAACTAGAGGCAAATTAAGGTCCCTAATTTATGGCATAAATAGACTGTCAAGCATAACCCAAAATGCACAAACTGCTGAAGATAAACTAGATGAATGGGACCTTCTAAAAATCAATTTTTTTTGTGAGCTTCTCTTCCCTTTCCATATTGTTTCGGTTACCTCTTGCCTCTCTGACAAGAATATACCACAAAAGGGATGGCCTTAAACAGGAGTTTATTCTCTTACAGTTTGGAGGCTTTAAGTCCAAGTTCAAAGTGCCAGGCTCTAGGGCTGGGTGAAAGCCCTACAACCTTGGTGTCCAGCTCCACCTCCTGCTCCCAGTCCACTGGAGCTAGATGTGTTTCTTCACTCAGACAGCTGCTGGCTGCTAAGGCTCAGAAGCCTAAGGTTGACAAGTAAAAAGGCACAGTCCTGATGTTACCAAACCACACAACAAGCCATTAATTTAAGTCCATTTTAAGTCCCAAGGTCAGCAGAGCATGGCAGGTTGCTGAACAATGACACGGCTACATGCAGGGTTCAAGAGTGCCATAGGCTAGACACCATTCCCAAACTACTTCTTTTATATAGGAAGCAGACCACATACCCAAAGCAGCTACTCAGCTGCTTGTGGTAGACCCTACCATGGAGTTGATTGCCAGACTTAACATGGGGAATAACTACCACCAGCTGCCCAGACACTCAACCAGGCCCAGCCAAGTTGACACACAAACATAAACACCACACATATCAAGTAACTGATTGGTTTTTCTATACCCTTAAAGAATGTTGATGGGATCTGGATTGGGAATGCATTGAATGTATAGATTGCTTTGGGTAGAATTGACATTTTCACAACATTTAATCTTCCTATCCATGAGCATGGTACTTTCTTCCATTTATGTAGTTGGTTTTTTGGAGTACTGATATGTAGTTTTCTTTGTACAGGTCTTTTGTGCCCCTAGTAAAATTTATTCCCAAGTATTTGATTTTTTTGGTAGCTATTGTAAATGGTATTGATTTCCTTATTTCCTTTCCAGCAATCTCTTCACTGGTGTAGACTAATCTAACTGATTTTTGAATGTTGATCTTGTATCCTGCCACTATGTTAAATCTCTCAATTAGTTCCAGTAGTTTTTTGATAGAATCTCTTGGGTTTTCTAGGTATAGGATCATATCATCAGCAAATAGGGATAGTTTGACTTCTTCCTTACCAATTTGGATGCCTTTGATTTCCCTTTCTTGCCTTATGGCCCTGGCTAGGACTTCCAGTACAATGTTGAACAGAAGTGGTGATAGAGGGCATCCATGTCTGGTTCCTGTTCACAAGGAGAATGGTTTCAGTCTCTCTCCATTGAGCATAATGTTGGCTGTTGGTTTTGCATAGATGCCCTTTATTATGTTGAAAGATGTCCCTTCTATTCCTATTTTGCTGAGAGTTTTGATCATGAATGAGTGTTGGATTTTATCGAATACTAAATGGTGGTACAACTTTGAAGAATATTTTGTCTTTGCCTAGTAAAGTTGAAGATACACATTCTGATAATTCCTCCATACTCTATCTTAGATTCTATACTAAAAAAGAGTGCATTGGTGGTTCAGTGGTTGGAATTCTTACCTCTCATCCAGGAGGCCCAGGTTGGATTCCCAGCCAATGCACTACATTGGTAGCCACCACCTGTCAGTGGAGTCTTGCGTGTTACTATGATGGTAAACAATTTTCAATGTAGCTTCCAGACTAAGATGGACTAGGAAGAAAGCCCTGGTAATTGATCTTTATGAAAATCAGTCAATGAAAACCTTATAGAGTACAACAATCCAATCCCCAGATCATTATGGGGATGATGTAGGAGAAGACAACGTTTTGTTCTTCTGTGCATTGGATCTGACTCAAGAGCAGTTAACAATGACAACTAGCCTAGGGGAAGACTCATAAATGCAAACAGACACTTGTACTTTCCAATTACTGTAGCCTTGATTTTGATAGAGAAAAAGAGTAGACACACCTAAATGTCTCTTCTGAAGGAAATGGATGACTGGACTTTATTCATACAATAAAATATTATACAACAATGAAAATAAATATTCAGTGGTTAAGGCATTCAGTTTCTAATCAAAAGGTCAGTGGTTCAAGCCCACCAGCTGTTACATGGGAGAAAGATGAGGCAGTCTTCCATAAGGATTTCTAGCTTTGGAAATCCTATAACCAAAACCAAAACCAAACTCACTGCTGTCAAGTTGAATCTGACTAATAGTGAACCCTCCTTGGGTTTCCAAGGTGGTATCACAACAGAAATAGATTGCCCAACCTTCTTTCCAAAGAGTGGCTGGTGGATTTGAACTGCCAGCCTTCTGATTAGCTGTCAAATGCCTTAGATCCTACACCACCAGTTCTATTCCATCCTGTAGGGTTGCTATGAGTCAGAATCAACTCTAAGACAGTGGGTTTTATTTTTTTCTGTTTAATGAAAACAAATTAGCTAAATCTATAGTTACCAAATTGGATAAATCTCCAAAACATACTATATAATCATAAACAGAGGTTGCGTTTCTAAAAAAATTAAATAAATATGAAATATAGTTTCATTTTTAATAGATGTTTTTCATTTTTAAATAGGGTTGCTATGAGTTGGAATCAACTTAGCAATGGGTGTTTTTTTTGGGACTTATATAGTATACAGAAACATACATGGGAACAATAAATAACAACACCAGTGTGTTGTTTCTGTTGTTTGCCATAGAAACAGACCTGACTCATAGCGACCCCTCCTTGGGTTTCTGAGGCAGTATCACTACAGAAGTAGATTGCCCAAACTTCCTTCCAAGGAGTGGCTGGTGGGTTTGAACCACCAGCCTTCTGGTTAGCAGTCAAGTGCCTTAGGCACTATGCTACCAGAGCTCCTATTCAAAAGAATATGACATTAAAATTACTGGAAATGTATAAGATGAAAGTCTACATGTAAATGTGTAAAATATATAAATATGTAAAGTTAATTTTTAAAAGCAAAACACTGTTTTATTTTTAGTGAGCATTAGTCTTAGTGTATCTTCCTGCTGAATAATGAGCTGACACCTAGTGAGAGGAACAAGCTTTGAGCCTGAGTGTCTTGAAAAGGCCTGAGGTGATTCTGACATACACCCCTAGTAAGACTATTATTCTCAAGCCAGAAATTGCTAACTATAATATCACAGCTACCATAACCAAAGGTAGAAAGGACAAAAGGGATGAGAACATCCTGAGCATATGAACTTTATTGCATAGGTATCTCTGGGGGGGGGGGGGTGTGTGTGGAAATTTTCTTTTTCTTTCTTTTTTGTTTTTTAGGTCTACAGTATTTGCCAATTCACTTTTTTTTTTTCCTTTTTATGGAGTAAAGTAGGAAACCAACTTATTCTTGTTCCATATATCGAACAAAATATCTATGAACTGTTATATGAAAAATTAGTCTCCTACTTTACTCTATAAAAAAGAAAATGTATATATCTATATCTATATACCATGTGTGGAAATTTTCTATGACCACATCAGGATAATATAATTCTGCCTTATATAAAAATGAACATTCATCTTGGCTACCTAGGTCTTGAATAGCTCCTGGAATACAATGGAATGTTGGGCTTCGTTTTGTCTGAATGCTTGGTTGCAGGTGACAGAAATACCAAGTTAAGCTGGTTTATCACTACAAGAGGACTTATTGGCTCATGTATCTGGGGAAAACAGAGTTATAGCTGACTTTAGGTGAGTCCTGGTGGCACAGCGGTTAAGCACTTGGCTGCTATCTGAAAGGTTGACTGTTGAAAAGTACCACCTGCTCTATAGGAAAAAGATGTGGCAGTTTGTTTCTGTAAAGATTACAGCCTTGGAAATCCAATGGGGGCAGTTCTACCCTGTCCTATAGTATCACTATGAGTTGGAATTGACTTAATGGAAACTCCTTTTGGTTTAAGGAATCAAATGAAGCCATATTTCTCTACTATTTGCTTTTCTGTCATTCTACTGGTTGTCTTGTTTTTTCTTTATTAATTGACTCAAATTCTTACCTACCTCACATAGTAGGAATGGGAGGTAGCTGTTGGTTGTGAAAACAAGGTTGCAGTTAGCAATAGATTTACAGCGTGCAAGCTTAGTGCCTCTTCACCAACCTCCCCCCAAAAAACCAAGCTCATCTCTCCCTTCTTCTATTACAAATAAAATAAAATAAAATAAATACCAGGTAAGTTTTTATTTTCTCAGTTTGAGTCACCTGCCTCCCCTGGTAACTTGGACAGGTATATCAGATAAAAAGAGCATGTCAAAAACTGAAATCAAACTCCTTTATCAGATTTTTATCCCACTGTATATTTTCATACTTAGAAATTACAATACACCCAGTAATCAAGTAGAAACCCAGCATAGTCATTCACATCAAAGCAACTGCAAAATCTTACTGACTTTACTTTCTAACAAGCTCTACTATTTTCCTTTACAACTATTTCTGCATCAGCACTGTCTTGGTTTAGCTTTGAACTATTAAATACTCTTTGGAGCTCTGGTTGCACAGTGGATAAGGTATTTGGCTGCTAACCAGATAGTTGGCAGTTCAAACCCATTAGCTGCTTCACAGAAGAAAGATGAGGCAATCCACTTCCATAAGGATTTACAGCCTTGGAAAACCTGTGGAGGTAGGTGGCTATGAGTCAGAATTAACTTAATGGCAGTGGATTTCTTTTCTTTTTTTTTTTTTTGGTTTGATCAGTTGTTGTTATGTCCCGTCGGTCAGACCTGACTCATAGCGACCGTTCCTTGAGTTTCCTAGACTGTATCACTACGGAAGTAGATTGCCCAACCATCCTTCTGAGGAGTGGCTGGTGGATTTGAACTGCCAGCCTTCTGGTTAGCAGTCAAGTGCCTTAGGCACCAATCAGTGGTGCAGTGGTTAAAGAGCTTGGCTACTAACAGAAAGTTCGGCTGTTTGAACCCATTAGCAGCTCTGCAAAAGAAAGAAGTGGCAGTCTGTGTCTGCAAAGATTTACAGCCTTAGAAACCATAAGGAGCAGATCCACTCTGTGCTGTAGCATCTGTATGAGTCAGAATTGACTGGACAGTGGTGGGTTTGATCTTTGACCAATATCCTGCCTTTTATCTCAAGCGTTTGAAATCCATCCTCTTGGTAAAATGCTCAGTCTAACACACAAGGCTGGTATGTGATTTCCCTACACAAACTTCTTCACTGGTGAGAAAGAAAAACTGATATTACCTGCCTGACATTATGAATAAGATAGCTCATTACATGTGATAGTTTGGAAAAGGCTTATAGACTTAAAAGCTTTGCATTCTGTGATAAGACATGAATAATAAGGATTTCTTAAAAATCCCTGAATCCCAGAATAAACCACAAAAAGACAAAAAGGAACATCTTGCTTTTTCTTAACAAATATAGAATATTTTTCTTTAAAATCAAAACCAACTCAAATCTTATCCAATCAGAATTATTAACAGTCATGTAATATTTTGTATTATAAACACTCTTGATTTTTCCAAGTTGAGCCCCTTCTTCTGAATGCACAGATTATTTGCAGGTATACTAGTATGCCATGTTTATCTCTGAGTTTTTCTTTGAGATTATCATGGAGATCCATCAATATTACACATGTGATTTCACTGACTAGAGAATACTGAAACACTTTGCTTGAGAAGTTCACCTAATGAACGAACCCCCTTGCACTGAAGTCAACCTTTCTCAGCTCCAAGGGTGAGTCTCACCATGTAGCAGGAGAGCCTTACCTCTCAGAGCCTTTCTGAATTATTTCAGACTCATGACTATCTGGTTTATACTTCTTAGTTACACTCCTCTTCACTGAGTTGCAAGAGCTGAAAGGTTGGTGTCTGTCCTGTTGCTTATGTCTGCAGGATGTGTGGTGGAAGCAATTGCCTCTTTACAACAAGTGGGACCACTGCTTGAGTCTGCAAGTTTGCAAATGCTTAAAAAAAAAAAAAAGTTAAAAACAAAGAAATTGCAATGTAGAATAATGGACTTGCAGATACCTGCCAATGTTCCTTCTGTTATATCAATTTTGTTGATTGGGCCTGTTGTTGTTGTTATTATGTGGAGTCGGTCCCGACTCATAGTGACCCCTCCTTGGGTTTCCCAGGCAGTATCACTACGGAAGTAGGATTGCCCAACCTTCCTTCCGAGGAGTGGCTGGTGGGTTTGGCCGGAGTGGCTGGTGGGTTTGAACCGCCAGCCGTCTGGTTAGCAGGCAAATGTCTTAGCCACTATGCTACCAGAGCAAGGAGTGCAAAATCCCCAGAGTGAATGGGAAAGAAATGAGAAGTCCGCAGTAGTTTGTTATATGTCTGAGGAATTGTGATTGCCTCTATTAAAATGGATTGTTGTTGTTGTTGTTGTTGTTTGCTGTCGAGTCGGCCCCGACTCATAGCGACCCCTCCTTGGGTTTCCGAGGCAGTATCACTACGGAAGTAGGATTAGAGTAAGAAAATAGCCATTATTCGGAATCTTATCTGCAAGAAGGAGCCCTGGTCGTGCAGTTGTTAAATTCATGGCTGCTAACAATAAACTCGGTGGTTCAAACCCACCAGCTGCTCCACAGGGGAAAGAAGAGGCAGCCTGCTGCTTTCATAAAGATTTACAACCTAGGAAACCCTATGGGAGCAGTTCAACTTTGGCCTATGGGTTGCTATGTGTTGGAAACAACTGGACAGCAGTGGATGGTATCTGGAAAGCTTCATTTTTTTCTTCTTTCAGGTGTTGTTTACTCATGCATGTGATTGAAATTGTAGAACTGATGCTGATTGTTCTATGTTGGTGTGTATGTGAAAAACTTCCCCTCATCACCTCACAGAAAGAAGAAATTTAGACATTTACAGTGTTCAGTTTGTGATATTTTTCCTTTTGAATCTGTGGCCACCTTTAGGGAGACACCTTTGGAGATTAATTAATCATAGTAGTTTGTCATTTGTGTATACTCTAGGGATGTCTAATGCAAGTAGATCTGCCAAGAAATAAAAGGAGATGTTTTCAAATAGTTAACAAATCAAAACTTTTGTTTTTATAACTTAGAAAGCAGAGAATATTAAGCTTTAAGAAAGGCTGTTTCACTTACTTGGATTATATCATAATTATATGAATAAATCTGAATGTTTTAAATCCAGAATTGCAGATGGATTGAAAATGTAAGACTGTAGGATGTGAATTCACTTCTGGCATGACATATAGCTTCATGATCTTTCGTAATTGCTGCCCAAGAAATCAAAAGACTTCTAAATGAGTGATTTTTTTTTTCTCTTAAAAAAAAATAGGAAAATCTCAGAAATACACAAATGAGCCAAGTTGAGATGAGAGGGAAATTATTATAGATCAACAAAAGATATTCAGCCCTGGTGTTGAGCTCCTAGCTCTGTTCTCAATGTTACTAGACAAATGATAGAGAAAAAGGCACATAAATATTAGAGAGAAATCAGTACAACCATAAAACTCCATTGGAGTTCTAGATTGCCCATAAATTTGAGAGATTCTCCCATTGTGTGAATATAAAATATTTTCTTACTAAACAGATTAGTTTACTTTGTCTGCCTTTGGAGAGGACTAATATATTAAATTTAAATAAGTCCTTGTTCTTTTGGATGATAGAAATTAATAAATGATGATGTAAATCTCTAATATATAAATATAAAGAGTTATCAGAGAAAAAAAAATTATAATTTTAATGCTTTAAATATGCTGGCCCTTTAAGAAAAAAATATTTTCATAAAAATTGTCAACACGGGATAATTCAGACTGTGATAATTCCGTGAAAATGATTGAATGATGGATAACATTTAAGGCTACGAGAATGTAATGCCATGTATTCAACTACTTGGAATTAAAATAAGAGATGTCTTTATAGAAAAAAAAGGAGCTCTGGTGGTGCAGTAAGTAAGGCATTAATTTGCCTGATAACTAGGAGGTCAGCAATTCAAACCACCAGCTACTCCTTGGGAGGAAGATGAGGCAATCTACTTCTGTAAAGATTTACAATCTTGGAAACCCTGTGAGTTGCTGAGTCCGAATCCACTCAATAGCAGTGGGTTTTGGGTTTTATTAAAAAAAATAATAATAAGTATTGATATTTATGAGCTCCAGAAAATGCTGCAAATCATTGACACAGAAGGACATCACAAGGAATAAATTATTATATTTGCAGTTTATACTTTGTCTTATATTAGTCATGGTACATGCATTATTTTATTATATGCTGGTATGGCTAGTTATATTTTACAAGTGAATTGGAAAACTTGAATATTGTTACCTATCTATACGAGTATTTATATGTTTTCAAACACATGTTGTTGTGTGCCATTGAGTCAATTCTGACTCATAGTGACCATATGGGACAGAATAGAATTGCCTAGAGTGTTTCCTAAGCTATAATCTTTACCGGAACAGATCACCAGGGTTTTTCTCCTGTGCAGCCACTGGTGAGTTTGAATCATCAACCTTTCAGTTAGCAGCCTAGCACTTAAGTCATTGTGCCACTAGGGCTTCTTTTCAAACACATACACATAAAACATAATACAAACTCTTACATATTTATTTACCCATGTTACCATTTTTGTGCTTTTCATTCCTTTGGATAAATCCATATTTATCTGGTATTATGTTCTTTCTGCCTACAGCATTTTGTTAAATATAGCTTGTAGTGTAGTTCTACTGGTGATGAGTTCCTTCAGCTTTTATATATCTATTTCTCTTTTGTTTTTGAACAATGTTTCCAATGGGTAAAGAAGTCTAGATTGATAGTTTTTTTTTTTTTTCTTTCCCTTTAGTACTTTAAAGGTATTGCTCCACGCTTTATTAATTTGCATTATTTTTCATGATAAGTCTGTTGAAATCCTTAATTTTGGTCTTCCATATGTAAATTGTGATTTTTTTTTTTTCCTGGCTGCTTTTAAGATTTCTTTTTATGATTGATTTGGAGGAAATTGATTATGATATTTCTTGATTATGATATTTTCTTAAATTGTGCTTTGGGTACACATTTACAGTGCAAAATTTGTTTTACATTCAACAGTTCGTGTACATTTGATTTCATGTCCCAATTATCATCCCCAACCATAACACACTCTCCTTCCTTCCCATCCCTGTGACCTGCCCTCCTCTCCCATGTGCCCTTTTTTAAATATGCACTCCTATCTGTCCAGCTTTCCCTTCATGTGAGTGCTGCCCCTCTGGTGCTCCATGGTCGATTGCTCTAAGAGGTGTATCTCCTTAGAGTAGGTCGGTGCATCACTCTGGGTGGGTGTTCCGCATGTAAGTCTTTCTGTTGGGCTAAGAGCTGATCCTTGGGAATGAGACCAGTCTCAGGCCCAGAGAGTATCCCGGGGCCATAGGCTTGGGTGTCCCACCAGACTCCATCCAAACAGTAATTCTGGTCATTTTTATGTTTTTGAATTTAGTTCCACATTGATCCCTTCTCGGGTGGTTGGCATTGGTAGCTGAGCACCATCTAGTTCTTCTAATCTTGAGCTCCATCATATCCTTGGACTAATTGTTTCCAAATAACATTGATTTTCTTCACTCTTCTTTGCTTCAAATGAGAGGAGACAAATAGTTGTGCCTTAGATGGCCACTCGAAAGCTTTAAAGACCCCAGTCGCTGCTCACCAAAGTAGGTTGTGGAACAAGAATTTTATGTACTATGTTGTGCCAACTGAGCTTGATGTCCCCCAATACCATGATCCCGAGTTAGCAGGCCTGGTGATTCTCTCTCCCAAGGTATTTGGTTGTCTCTGAAAGAATACTCCAAGTCTGTCTTCTGTTGCTTCTGTAATGAGTGTGGTTAATTTTGTATCACTAGTGTCTATGCAATATTATCTTCAGCTAAATCTATCCTTAGTTTAGGGTGCATTCCTATTTGCCGACCCCCATCTGATCTTCTTAGTTGTCTATGCATTTATCTGTAGCCTGGTGTTTGGTGTTAGTGATAATGCAGTATTTTGCATATACTAGTATTAGCCTCTGTTGTCTATACCTTATGTGCACATTTCAGTAACTTTCCTTTCCCAATGTCATCATGCTGGTCACAGACTCTTTTCATACCGTCCCTCCCCTTACCCAAATCAACATATAACCTCCAACTAGTTTGAAAAATTCCTCCCCTTCCATTCCATTCCCGGTAATCTACAAAGTGAATTCCCTTCCCTAAGTAAACTTTTCCTTGACTTTTTACAATAATGGACTCAAACAATATTTGTCCTTCTGTGATTGACTTATTTTACTTGGCATAATGTTCTCCAAATTCATCCACGTTGTGAGGCAATTTATATATTCTTCGTTATTTTTTAATATTACATAGTATTACCCTGTGTGAATGTACCATAATTTGGTTATCCATTCATCTGTTGATGGGCATTTAGGTTGTTTCCATCTCTTTGCTATAGCAAATTATGCTACAATGAACATGGGTATGAATATGTCTGTTCATGTCTTGTCTCTCACCTTTTTAGGATATATTCCTAGTAATGGAATTGCTGGATCAAATGGTATTTCTATTTTCAGTTTCTTAAGGAAATTCTGTAACATTTTCCACAATCATTGTACCATTTTGCAGTCCCGCCCGCAGTGTATGAGAGTTCCAATTTCTCTGCAATCTTGCCAGCATATGTTACTTTCTGTCTTGTTGAACTTTGCTGTTTTTGCTGGGGTGAGATGATACCTCATTGTTGTTTTGATTTACATCTCTCTAACAGCCACTCCTGGGAAGGAAGGTTGGGCAATCTACTTAAATAGTGATACTGCCTCAGAAACCCAAGGAGGAGTCACTATGAGTCGGGTCCAACTTGACGGCACATAACAACAACAATGGCTAATGATTATGAGCATTTCCTCATGTGTTTACTGGCTGCCAGCATATCATCTTTAGTGAAGTGTCTTTTCATGTCCCTTACACATTTTTGAATTGGATTGTTTGTCCTTTTGGTGTTGAGGTGTTGAAGTTTTCTATAAATTTTGGAGATAAGTCCTTTGTCAGATACATCATAGCCAAATATTTATTTCCCAATCTGTAGGTTCTCTTTTTACCCTTTTAGAGAAGTCTTTTGGTGCACATAAGAATTTAATTTTTAAAAGGTCCCAGTCATCTACCTTGTCTTCCACTGCCTGTACATCTTGGGTTATGCTTGACAGTCTATTTATGCTGTGAACTAGGGCCCCTAGATTTTCCCCTATTTTATCTTTTTTTTTATTATTATTCCTTTATTTTTTCATTGTGCTTTAGGTGCAAGTTTACAGATCAGAGTTTGTTTTACTGCCTCTATTTATCTTTGATGAGCTTTATAGTTTTGGGTTTTACATTTAAGTCTTTGATGCAACTTGAGTTTGTTTTTGTATATGGGGTGAGGTATGGATCTTGTTTCATTTTTCTGCAGGTGAATATCCAATTTTGCCAGCACCATTTGTTAAAGAGGCTATCTCTTCCCCATTTAATGGGTTTTGGTCCTTTGTCAAAGATCAGCTGTCCATAGATGGATGTCTGTTTCTGGGTTTTCGATTCTGTTCCATTGATCCATCTATCACTGTACCAATACCACGCTGTTTTAAATACTGTGGCTGTATAGTAGGTTTTGAGATCTGGGAGTGTGAGACCTCCCACTTTGTTTTTCTTCTTTAGCAGTGCTTTGCTTATCTGAGGTCTCTTTCCTTTGCATTTGAAGTTAATAATTGTTTTTTCCATATCCTTAAAAAATGTTGATGTTATCTGAATCAGGATTGCATTAAATGTGTAGATTGCTTTGGGTAATATTGACATTTTCACAATATTCAGTCTTTCTGTCCATGAACAAGGCAGGTTCTTCCGTTTATGTCGATCTCTTGTAGTTTCTTACAGTAGTTGTGTAGTTTTCTTTGTATAGGTCTTTTGTGTCTCTGATAAGATTTATTCCTAGATATTTTATCTTTTTGTTAGCTATTGCAAATGGTGTTTTTTCCCCTTATTTCCTTTTCAGAGGCCTCTTGTTGATGCAGCGGAATCCAACTGATTTTTGTCTGTTGACCTTTTACCTTGCCACTTTGCTGAACCTCTCTATTAATTCCAATAATTTTTTTTTTTTGCTGAATCTCTTGGGTTTTCTATGTATAGGATCATGTCATCTGCAAATAGAGATAACTTTGTTTCCTTGCTGCCAATTTGGATGCCTTTTATTTCTCTTTCTTGCTGATAGCCCTGGCTAAGACTTCCAATAGGAGTTCTGGTAGCCTAGTGCCTTAGGCACTTGACTGCTAACCAGAAGGCTGGTAGTACAAACCCACCAACCACTCCTCAGAAGGAAGTTTTGGGCAATCTACTTCTGTAGTGATACTGCCTTGGAAACCCAAGAAGGGGTTGCTATGAGTTGGGTCCAACTTGATGGCACATAACAACAACAACAACAACAAGGACTTCCAATACAATGTTAAATAGCAGTGGTGATAGAGGGCATCCTTGTCTGGTTCCCATTCACAAGGGGAATACCTTGAGTCTTTCTGAATTAACAATAATGTTGTCTATTGGCTTTGTGTATATGCACTTTATTATATTGAGGAATTTCCCTTCTATCCCTATTTTGCTGAGAGTTCTGAATAGAAACAGGTGTTGGATTTTATTGAATGTCTTTTCTGCATCAATTGATATAATTACATAATTCTTTTGTTTTGTTTATGTGGTGGATTACATTGATTGTTTTTCTGGTGTTGAACCATTCTTGCCTACCTGGTGAATACCACTTGTTCATGATGTATTATTTTTTTGATATGTTGTTGGATTCTGTAGGCTAGGATTTTGTTGATGATTTTTGCATCTATATTCATGAGGGATATTGATCAGTAGTTTTCCTTTGTAATGTTGTCTTTCCCTGGTCATAGTATCAGTGTCATGCTTGCTTCATAAAATGAATTTGGGAGTATTCCATCTTTATCTATGTTCTAGAATAGTTTGAGTAGTATAGGTGTCACCTCTTCCCTGAATGTTTGGTAAAACTCTGGGCCAGGGTTTTTTCTTGTGGGAAGATTTTTCATGATCTGCTCAATTTCTTCCTGTTTTTACAGGTCTATTCAAATATTGTATCTCTGACTGGTATAGTTTAGGTAGGTCTTGTGCTTCTAGAAACTTGTCCATCTTTTCTAGGTTCTCAAATCTGTTGGAGTAGAGTTCTTCATAATATTCTGTCAATATCTTTTTTATTTTAGTTGGCTCCATTGTGATGTTGCCCTTTTCATTTATTATTTGTGTTATTTGCATCTTCTCTTTCTTTTCCTTTGTTGGATTTGCCAGTGGTTTGTCAATTTTGTTAATCTTTTAGAAGAATCCAGCTTCTTGTTTTATTGATTTTCTCAGTTTTTTTTTTTCCTGTTTCATTTATTTCTGCTCTGATCTTTATTATTTCCTTACTTCTGGATAGTGTAGGGAGCTCCAGTGATGTAGTGCCTAAGGCATTTGACTGCTAACCAGAAGCCTGGTGGTTCAAAACCACCAGCTACTCCTCAGAAGGAAGACTGGGCAATCTACTTCTGCAGGTTTCTTTTGTTGCTCTTTTTCTAATTGAGGAAGTTGTTGAATTAGAGTGATGATTTTGTTTCTTCTCTTTTGATGTGTGTATTTATTGCTATAAATTGACCTCTGAGTACTGCTTTTGCTATGTCCTGTTGGTTTTGGTAAGATGTGTCTTCATTCTCATTTGTTTCTAGGAATTTTTTTTTATTTCACACTTTATTACTTCTGTTATTCAGTAGTATTTGAGCAGTGTATTATTCAACCTCCACATATTCGTTATTTTTTCCTTTATCTTCCTATTATTGATTTCTAACTTTATAGCATTGTGGTCTGAGAAGATGCTTTGTAGTATTTCAATGTTTTTGAAATTATTGAGGCTTGTTTTATGTCCTAACATATAGTCTATTCTGGAGAATGGTTCATGTGCCCTGGAAAATAATGTGAATTGTGCTTTTGTTGGATGGAGTGCTCTGTATATGTTTATGAGGTCGAGTTGGTTGATTGTGTTGTTGATATCTTCTGTATCTTTGTTGAGTTTTTTGCTAGTTGTTCTGTCCTTCCTTGAAAGTAGTTTATCAAAGTCTCCTACTACTATTGCATGTTGTTGTTGTGTGCCATCAAGTTGGCCCTGACTCATAGCGAGCCCTCCTTGGGTTTCCTAGGTGGTATCACTATGGAAATAGATTGCCCAACTCTCCTTCCAAGGAGTGGCTAGTGGGTTTGAACTGCCAGCCTTCTGGTTAGCAGTCAAGTGCTTAGGCACTATGCTACCAGAGCTCCTATTCAGTTAATATTTGCTTTATGTATTCTGGAGCACTTTCATTGGGTGCTAGATATTAATTATGGTGTTGTCTTCTTGGTCAATTGATCCTTTTAGCATCATATAATGACCTTGTTTGTCCCTTATGTTGTTTTTCACCTTGAAGTCTATTTTATCAGAAATTAATATTTCCACTCCTACTCTTTTATGGTTGCCATTATCTCAGTATATTTTTTTCCATCCCTAAATTTTAAATTTGTTTTTATCTTTGTGTGTAAGGTGGGTATCTTGTAGGCAGCATATCAGTAGGTCTTCTTTCCTTATCCAGTCTGTCAATCTCTTTCTCTTGACTGGTGCATTTAATCCACTCACATTGAGTGTAATTAGTGATAGGTATGAATAAATTGCTGTCATTCTATTGTGTTTTTTGTTTTATTGTTGATACTTTCCTTCTTCCAAATATTTTTCTGGGTTGAGCGTAGAAACCCAAGGAGAGGTTGCTATGAGTCAGAATCAACTCAATGGCAGTGAGTTTGGTTTTTTGAGTTCATTTTATTATTAAGGGTTTCTTCTCTTTTCTTCATTATTGTTGGTTTTGTGCTTAGTAAGCCCATATTTTTTCTTCTTTCTGGGTTTGCTTAGGGGGATTGTTAATTTTCTTTGTGGTTACCGTGAAGTAAATTCTTATCTCCTTAAGTTTGGAACAGTCAGTTCTATAAAGACATTGTCCTGTCTTCCTCTCCATTTAGAAGTTTTGTAATTAGAGCTTTTATTTCCTCTATTTGCTTTGTTGCTGGTGTTGCCTGCAGATTGACTCCCTTGTTTCTTTGTGTATATTGTTTTATGAGCTTATTTTGAGCATCTGTTTCTAGTTTGGTTCTAAATGTTCATGTCTAGTGTCCTGATTTTAATTTATTCTCTGTGTGGGTTTTCTATTGCAAGAATTCTCTTTAGCATTTCTCGTAGGGTTGGTCTAGTTTTCACAAATTCCCTTAATTTATTTTTGTCTGAGAAAGTCTTAATTTCATCCTCATATTTGAGGGACAATTTGGCTGGATATAGAATTCTTGGTTGGAAGTTCTTTTCCTTCAGTGTTTTTTATATGCCATTCCATTGCCTTCTTGCCTGTATAGTTTCTGCCGAGTAATCAAAACTTAGTCTTATTGGATTTTCATTGTAGGTGACATTTCTTTTTTCCTGAGATGCTCTCAAGATTCTTTCTTTGCCTTTCGTTTTGGAGAGTTTGATTATAATAATTCTTGGTGACTTTATCTTGGGATCTACTTTATATGGAGGAGCACTGGTGGTGTAGTGACTAAGGCATGTAACTACTAACCAGAAGGCTGGTGGTTCAAACCCACCAACCACTCCTTGGAAGAAAGGTTGGGCAATCTACTTCCATAGTGATACTGCCTCAGAAACCCAAGGAGGGGTCACTGAGTCAGATCTGACTCCATGGCAGTGAGTTTGGTTTGGGAGTTCTGGTGGCATAGTGCCTAAGGCACAAGACTGCTAACCAGAAGATTGGCAGCTCAAGCCCACCAGCCACTCCTCGGAAGGAAGATTGGGCAACCTACTTCTGTAGAAATACTGCCTCAGAAACTCAAGGAGGAGTCACTATGAGTTGGAGATGACTCAATGGCACATAACAACAACAACTTGTATTAAGTTAGTTGAGCTTCTTGGACAGATATCTTTTCTTCTTTCATGATATGGGGGAATTTTCTGTTCCCAACTCTTCCACAATTTTGTCAGTGTTCCCCTGCCCCCCCCCCCTTTTTTTTCTTTTTTTGGCATCCCCTTGTTCTGGTATCAAGGCATATGTTGTTTCTTTTCATGTCATCCCATATAACTGTTAGGTTCACTTCATTTATCTTAAATTTTTGTTCTGATTTTTCTTCATACAGGCTGGTGCCATGAGATTTGTCTTCTAGTTGGGAAATGTGTTCTTCAGCCAATTCTAATCTACTCTTTTGTCCTTCCACTGTGTTGTCTAACTCTGTAATGTTAGCATTCATCTTCTGGATTTCTAACTGCTATTTTTGTATGAGTTCTAATGGTGTATTTATGTTGCTATTTTGTTCTTGAATGATTTTCCTGAATTCTTCAAGGGTACTGTCTGTCTTCTCCTAGATTCTATTTGTGGTTTCCCTGAGCTCTTGTAGAGTCCTATATATATATATATCTTCTGAATTTCTTCTCAGATAATTCTATTGCTATTCTTCCCTGATAGATACTTCTTTAGCCTGGGGTTTTTTTCCATTTTTTTATCATGGTTTTTTGTTGTTGTTGTTGTTGTTGTTGTTTGTTTGTTTGATTTGAGGTTGTCTGTTGTTTCCTAGATATTTTGAAGTTGTTGTCTTTAACTGTTATTTATGTATTGATTTGTTTCATCCTGATTTTGTGTTTAACTATCTTTGAAAGTGTGGAGCAGCTGTACTTTTTTGGTTATTAATTCATTTGGACTGTGCTCTCTAGTTCTCTTTTTGTTGGTAAAATCACTGGTGGGGGTGTGGGTACAGGTCTGTTTGTTGTGAAAGAGATTTAGAGTTGGGACAAGCAGATGTTGTGGTGGCTTAATGTGTTCTTTCTATTGGATGAGGTAGGGGAGAAGGGGAAAAAAGAGAAAGAAAAGAAAAAAAAAGTAGATGACAGTAGCAAGTCCCCATTTTCTGTGTTTGGGTGAGGTGCTTCTGGCTCAAGCAGTTTAGTTTGTGTCTTCCTGCAATGGTTACTAATAATGAAATCTTGTCAATCACAGACCTGCAGTTCAAAACTGACAGAGACCTGATAGGTAGAGGGTTGCTACTTTCTACTTGGATTGGGAAGCCTCAAAAACCCAATATCCCAATCCACTCTGTGTTAAAAAGTGGTAGTGGAAGACTTGAACCCCTGTTCACTGCTGTGAACTCACTCCAGGGCTCTGGGGCTCCTCCTACTAGGAGAAAGTTTCCTCCTTTCCCCCACTCTTTTCTGAACTCTGCAGCAGTCCAAGCTGGGGGTGGGTGGGCGCTGACCTGTTTCCCAGTCAAGTTTTCTACTCACTGAGCTCAGTTCCCAAGGTCTCCATCAGAAACCTCTGGTGTGGGTATTCCTAATGCTCACTGCCTCTGTGGGCTCTGTGGGTTTTTTTTTTTTTTTTTTTTTTTTTTTTCCTTCCTCCTTCCCTCTGCCAATCTCTTCTGTATTGCTAATGAAACTTCTGCTTCTCCATCTCTCAGTCTCTCCACTGGCTAGTCGGGTTCATTTATTTTTCCCAGTTGTTTAATCTGCTCTTTTTCTCTACCTCTACCAAATCTGGTAGCCTATCTTCTCCCTAGCTGCTCACAACTCCAGTATCATTGTTTCTATCTGCTATACCTAATTATTCAGGAATTAAGATGCTGCTGCTGCTGTTGTTGTTAGGTCCCAATAAGTCATCTCTGACTCATAACAATCTTATATACAACAGAATGAAACACTGCTTGGTCCTGTGTCAGCCTCATGCTCCTTGCTATACTTGAGCCCATCATTGTAGCCACTGTGTCAATCCATCTTGTTAGGTCCTTCCCCTTTTTCATTGACCTTCCACTTTACCAAGCATGATATCCTTCTCCAGTGGATGGTCCTCGGGTAGTTAAGGTTGTGGGTTAACTTGGCTGGGCCTGGTTGAGTGGCAGGGCAGCTGATGGTAGTTATTCCTCATGATGAGACTGACAATCAACTCCATGGTGGAATCTACTGTGAGCAGCTGAGTAGCTGCCTTAGGGATGCAATCTGCTTCCCATATATAAGAAGCAGCTTAGAGAATGGTCTCTAGTTTATGGCACACTTGAACCCTGCATGTAGCCAAGCAGTATTTCAGCAGGCTTCCATGCTTGCCTATCTTAGGACTTTTAATGGACTTGAATTAATGGCCTGTTGTGTGGTTTGGTAATATGGCACTGTGCCTTGTTACTTGTTGACCTTGGGTTTTTCAACCTCAGGAGCCAGCAGCTAAGTGAAGAAAAGCCTCTAGCTTCAGTGGGCCAGGAGCAGGAGGCAGAGCTGAAGTCCAAGGTTTAGGGGCTTTCATCCAACCTCTAGACCCTAGCACTTAAAGCCTCCAAATTTTAAGAATAAACTCCTGTTTGTTAAAGCCATCCCATTGTGGTATATTCCTGTCAGAGTGGCACTAGGTAACCAAAATAGATCCTGTGTTAGACTGGGTTCTCTAGAGAAACAAAACCAGTAAAGCTTATATATATAGAGAGAGAGAGAGAGAGAAATTTATCTTAGGAAAATGGCTCACACACTTATAGAAGCTGGCAAGTCTTGGATCAAACATCAAGCTGGAGGCTTTTCCCAACTCTTTCAGCTTCAGAGACTGAGGAACTCAAGGTTGACAGGCAGTATACTGGCTGTCGACTCCAATGAATGATGAATCCACGATCTCCAGGCCAAATGGTGGATTGTTCACTCACGAACAGTTGTAGGCAGCACAATAGAATCCTGATCCACAGAAGAATGTCTCTTTTCCCAGGATGTCCATAAATATACTGGAAGCAGGCTATACCCCTAGGGAAACTCATTTTCAACACATTGGCTGCTCAAAACATAATCATCTGATCCCATCATGGGAATAACCACATCATATTGGCTTAAGCCACACAGGATTGTGGTCCAGCCAAGTTGACACACAGCTCCAACTATCACAGATCCCTTCTGACAACATGACCAAAACAGGTGAGATGAAGTATGGCTATTCTCCTTTCCAAGGAGTATTCTGGCTGCACTTCTTCCAGGGCAGATTTGTTAGTTCTTTTAATAGTCCACTGTACTTTCAGTAGTTTTTGCCAACACCACAACTCAAAGGCATCAACTCTTCTTTGGTCTTCCTTATTCATTGTCCAGCACTCACATGCATATGAGGCGATTGAAAATACTATGGGTTGGGTTAGGCGCACCTTAGTCTTCAAGGAGACATCTTTGCTCTTCATCACTTGAAAGAGGTCTTTTGCAACAGATTCATCCAATGCAATATATCTTTTGATGTCTTGACTGCTGCTTCCAATGGTGTTCATTGTAGAACCAAGTAATATGAAGTCTTTAACAACTTCAATCTTTTCTCCTTTATTGTGATGCTGCTTATTGGTCCAGTTGTGAGGATTTTCATTTTCTTTATGTTGAGCTATAACCCATACTGCAGACTATAGTCTTTAATCTTCATCAGTAAGTGCTTCAAGTCATCTTCACTTTCAGCAAGCTAAATTGTGTCATCTGCATATCATAGTTGTTAATGAGTCTTCCTCCAATCCTGATGCCACGTTCTTCTTCATATAATCTAGCTTCTCAGATTATCTGCTCAGCATACAGACTGAATAAGCAGGGTGAAAGAATACAAACCTGACACAGTGCCTTCCTGATTTTGAACCATGCAGTATTCCCTTTTTCTGTTTGAGCCTCTTGGTCTATATACACATTCCTCATAAGTACAATTAAGTGTTCTGGAATTCCCATTGTTCTCAATGTTATCCATAATTTGTTATGGTCCATACAATCTAAAGCCTTTGCATAATCAATAAAATATAAGTAAACATCTTTCTGGTATTCTTTGCTTTGGGCCAAGATCCATCTGACGTCAGCTATGATAACCCTTGTTCCATGTCCTCTACTGAATCCAGCTTGCATTTCTGGAAGTTCTCTATCAATATACTGCTGCAACCATTTTTTAATTATCTTCAGCAAGATTTTGCTTGCATGTGATATTAATGATATTGTTCAATAATTTCCACATTAAGATGCTAGAAGGAACAAATATGTAGACTACAGGTATGATACCATCTCTCTTGTTGTAGTTTTATTCATATTTCTATTCAGCTATACTGAGCTTCTTGCAGCTATGGATTTATAATTTAATCAAATTTGGAAAATTTTTGGCTATTATTTGTATATTTTTTTCTGTCTCTTCTCTTATCTCCTTTGCTGATTCCATTATACATATATTAGGCCACTTATAATTGTCTCACAGCTCACTGATGCTCTGCTAATTTTTTTCTTTCAGTTTAGTTTCATTTTTTTTTTAATGTGGATAATTTCTTATTTTCTTTTGTAATGTCTGATATGTTTAATGTAACATCAAGCTTATTCAGTGTAGTTTTAAATCTTTGGCATTGTAGTTTTCGTCTTTAGAAGTTTGATTTAGGTCTTTTATATATCTTCCATGTGTTCAATCTTTCTTGTAGTTCTCTAAACATATAGGGTGCACTTATAATAATTGTTTTAAGTCTTTTTTTATGATAATGCTCTGGCAGTTCTGGGAGAATTTCAATTGGTTGATTTTTATAGGCTGTATTTTACTACTTCTTTGTATGCCTGGTAATTTTTTATTTGATGCAATACATTATGATTTTATTCTTGTCAGTTACTGGATATGTTGTATTCCTGTAAATATTCTTGAGTTTGTTCTGGGATGCAGTGAAGTTACCTGGAAATAGTTTTATCCTGTTGGGTCTTGCTTTTGAGCTTTATTAGGTGATACCCGAAAGGCATTTATTCTAGGGCTAATTATTTGCTGCTACTGAGGCAAGATCCTTTTGATTTCCAAATTCCCCTTAAATTATCATATTTTCTAGTATGGTTGGTAGAAATAGGCATTACTCTTGACTCTGTGTGAACATGAGTACCATTCCTTCTAATACTTACTTATTTTTGCTTTCCCCAGTCTTACATATGCATGCAATAATTAGTACTCTGTTGAATACTTGGAGGTAACCCTCTGCAAATTTCCTGAATTCTCTCTCTATCCAACTCTCCCTAGTACTCTGCCCTGCACACTCTAGACATCTTGACGTCCCTAGACACTCTACTCTGTCTCTTCAACTTAGGGAGGCTAGTAGGCTTTGTCTGGGACCCCATCCCAGTGGTGCATAATGACAAGAGGATGGACCAATTGTAGATATCACCTAATATTTTTATGTCTCTCATGAATCACTGTCCTTTGCTACCTCATGGCCATCTATTTTTTTTTTTCAATTTCAATAATTTTAAAAATTGTTTCATGCTGAAGGGTAAATTTTATCTTTGTTTCTCCATCTTGGCTGGAAGTGGAAATCATCTATGTATTTTTTTTCCCCAAGTTTTTATTGTGATCTGGGTGAGAAGTTACAGAGCAAACTGGTTTTCCATTCGACAGTTCATACACATTATGTTTCATGACATTGATTGCATTCCCCTCAATGTAACCTCACTCCTCTAACCTCCCCCCTGTGGTACTGGAGGTTACCATTTCTCTTTGTCTTTCTTTCTTATCCAATCTTGCCCTCTGAGCATTATCCCTAAGCAATTTTTTTCTTTTATTGTTCTAAGGAGTACTTATTTCTCTGCCTGTTGTTTGGCTGGAAGTTGAGTCATGGGAGTGAGTTCAGTTCCAGGCCTGAATGGTGACTAAGGGCCATAGTGTCAGGGCTTCCACAAATCTCTATCAGACCATAAACCTTCACCTACATATTTTTAAATTTTATAAAGTTTACTGTATTCTGACTCTTGAGTGAAGTTGTATTCTGTAAGATATCTCACCATTCCAGGCTGCTTTGATCTTATGGTATCTCCATCTAAACTTGTGTTTCCATAGCCCTCTCAGTCACAGAGTGGAAATGTCATGACCATCTACTGCACCTATACACTATACATATAAAACATATTAAAATGATTACCAACAAAGATTAATATAATAGAGGGAGAGAGGCACTAGTTTCAAAAAGAAAAAAAAAAAAAAAGGAGGGAATCTATTTTCAAGTGGAGTCATAAAAAGTGATTATTTAATTTCTTCATATTTTACCAAAATGCAGGAAGCTTTTTTTCTTTTTCTTCAAGTGATTCAATTGGACATTCTTGAAAGAATCTATTATCTGTTATGCTTTTGTGAATTCCCCAAAAAAGTGAACAATAAAATAATAATGAAAGAGAGAAATAAAGCATTTCTTGCTTCCAGAAAAGCCAAAATTTCTAATGTTTCTAATGTTAAGGTCTCTTGCAATTAGCCCTTCTGGCAGAGTGTTTAACTACTTAGTTGCTAATTGAAAGGTTGGCAGTTTGAACCCACCAGCTGCACAGCAGAAGAAAGATGTGGCAGTCTGCTGAGCTGCAGTCTTAGCTATAGGCTTGACTGGGGAAAAATTTACCTCTAAGAGCATTCAAGTTGTTGGTAGAGTAGATTTTGTGGTGAGTTGAGAACAAAAAATGAAAATAAGTGCATGCAAAGTTGTAGCTTTCAGCAAATAATTGACATTGACCTAGTAGTGTTTTCGTAAGTTTTAATTACTTATATGGTGATTAAGACTGAAAGGAAATGCTAAAATTCCATCTTGGACCATTTCCCCTTAAAAGGTCCTCATCTCCAGGTAAGTTGACAAAGAAACCTCTTCTACCCTTGCATGGTCCATCAATGCACTATAGGTGGAGGGAGCAAAGGGACTAAGGGACTTGAGGTTTAAATAGTATGAAACTGGTGGGATCTATGTGCTGGAAAATAGGGAAGGGAAGAAGAAGGAGTCTCCCCTTGATGATGGTGTTGTAGTCAGTCCTGATGGTGTCAAAGGAAGAACACTGCCTACTCTTCTGGGATCTAAGATTAGCTCTTGTCAGCATGCAATCATATAGTCAATCACATGCTTTACCACTAAGGCATTAGGGGACTTTACAACTCAGGCATTAGGAAACAGGCTCTGCTTCCCCTAGGGTAGTCTTTCAGTACAGTTTCAGTGGAAAGGTCATGTAGGCAGTGTATGTGTAAGTGTAAAAATTGCTTATGCTGCCTTGCACATTTCCTCAAGGCCTTGTGACTAGTCTCCACTAGTTGTCAGCTACAGAACTCTCACAGCTCCTAGAGGCCACTCTCAGATCCTTGTCACGTGGTTAACTACAATCTCACTCGTAACATGGCAGTTTACTTCTTGAAGGCCAGCAGGATGAACTCTCCTTTGAGTCTCTTTTAAAGGACTCACCTGATTTGATCGGGCCCACCCAGAGTAGTCTCCTTTTGATTAAAGTGCACTAGTTAGGTACCCTAACCCTTGATTAATGTTTAATCACATCTTCTAAATTCTTCACCCTTTCCATATAACATAATGTAAATGTTATGGAGTAATGTAGATGTCATGTGGTATATAGTGTAGATGTGATGGAGTGACATCTATCATATTCATATGTCCCATCCATAATCAAAGGGAATGTACACCAGAGGCTGGGAATCTTGGGAGCATCTTAGAATTCTGCTTACCACATTGACAAGCCATAAGACTTGAAAAATAATAGCTCTTGAGGAAAATAGTTATAAAGTTACTGAGATGAGATTGCACCAATTATCCTGAGCAAGGAGCATGAAAAACCAGAACAACACCAACTGTTTCAATTGCAAATTTCATAGCAGTTAGAGATCAAAACTGCTACCTTAGCCAAATCCCAAGGGCACTTACTCCTTTCTCTATGAAATTAAAATTATATTTCTACTCAAGAAGTTATCTCATCTCCAGGGGATCTCTGATGTACATTAGCTGAATAATACCTTTAACTTCTGTTTGAATCATATAAATTATTTTATTTTGATAATTATAACACAAAGGAGTTGACTATCTTCTTTCATTTGTTATTATTGATTACTAAGTTAATTAAACTGCTAACCAGAAGGCTGGCAGTTCAAACCCACCACCCACTCTTCAGAAGGAAGGTTGGGCAATCTACTTCTGTAGTGATACTACCTCGGAAACCCAAGGAGGGGTTGCTATGAGTTGGGTCCAACTTGATGGCACATAACAGCAACAATAACAAAATCACGTTAATTTAAAAAAATAACACACACACACACAGGACCAGGACCAGTTTTCAGTCTTATCATCAACAGGAGATTTCTAATCTTCCCTTATGATTTTCTAGAGGCCACAACTGTATGCTATATATCATAAATGGAAACTTCTGGAAGAAACAGCAATGGCCTCAGATGTTTAATGAAGCACCAGGTATTCTTGACTTTTGAAACTGTAGGAAATAGAGTCATGAGTACAGGCTTCCCAGTGAAGCTAATATATTTGCCACCATAAGTAGACAGTGGAAGAATGTATCAAGGAACTTCACACACAGGATATCCAAGATTATTTTAGTCCAAAAGCAGATGAAAAGTAAAGTAGACTGCTTTCTGTGGTCAATGGAATAAGAGGTATAAAAATTGGAGCTTTCTATTTAAAAATATTGTTCTATTTTCTGGTGGACATAGAAGCCCTTTGTCTTACTTCTTGATGATCTCCAAAGCTCAATTCAGCAAGTTATACTTCTGAAAGCTAGAATAAAACTATATTTGGAACATTGTCTCAGCTGACCTCAAAATTCAGAGAAAATATCCTATGAGAAATCATACTGTAGATTACAAGTTAAAGCACTGGAGAACAATGATGGCTTTAGTAATAGAATTCAGAAAAATAATTTAAAAATTGATGAGTCAGAAAAATTAAAACTACTTTTTGTTAACAGACATGGAGCTAATTTTTACTTATTATAGATATTGTACGCACGTGAACAAGTCTTTTGAGCTAGTACCACTGGTAGAATATATGATGACTATGTAGAAAATAACATATTTTGATGGCTATTGTCTACAACACTGCTTATAATGATGATAAAATATTATATCAAATGTCTTTATTGCCTCCCTTTAATTCAACAGACATTCCCACAGGTTTAATAGAAATCTATCCTTTTCTATATCCCAGAAGGATATAATTTGATAAACCAAATTTGTACAATGACCATGCTGGAAATGTCACATTTAAAGGTTATTGTTATTTAATTAAGTAGGACATGTCCACTTTTAAAGAACGAGGACTGTACTTCACACATCGATGTAATAGTTACAAAGTTCTCCTAGCAATCTGACTGGTGCTTGAACTATGGCTTGTGGAATCTTGTCTTTACAAATGATAAGGAATATTACTACCTGGCAGGCCAGGAATGTAGACAAGCTTTGGGAATCTTTAGAGAGAGAAATATCCTTCAAGTATAGAAATTGAAGTTTAGATTGTAGAGGTAAATTGGATTTACATAGTTCATGGACTAAACACAACAAGTTGAAAGAAGCAATGAAAGTTTTTTTGTTACATTGAAGTAATACAATGTTCCCAGCCAGAAGTTAATTCTTTAGTTTTAGTATTGTGTTAGTTTTGTTAGCCAAACAACAAGGATGTACATATGTGAATACCACCACTCCCCACCACTCACTGCCCATGGAGTTGGATCCTACTCATAGTGACCCCTCCTTGGGTTTCTGAGGTGGTATCACTATGGAAGTAGATTGCCCAACCTTCCTTCCGAGGAGTGGCTGGTGGGTTTGAACCGCCAGCCTTCTGGTTAGCAGTCAAATGCCTTAGGCTCTATGCTACCAGAGCTCCTACTTATGTATTAGTAAATATTAAAATAAATACAGTTAACAAGAAAATCTCTGACCAAACTTGTTTGGTCAAATTCTTGCCTTAGGAGTAGTAGATGATCAAAATGAGGGACTCCAAAAGCAAAGCTGAAGTCTTTCTTGCCCTTGTGACATTAAGGCTAAGCAAACGTATTGTACTCCACAGCCAGGAAAAAGCTTGAATTCCTAAAAGCTTTGCATTCTGAATACAGGGACTTTCTAAAGCCATGGATAACAGATATATCTTCAATGCATCCACCCTGATATCTCAATGTCTATTTTTATCAAATGTGATTCAGACTATCCTTTCAGAAATGTCAACTGTTGTGCAATAATTTGAGTTATAAACAGTATTTATAAACAATATATATTTTCTACTTGAAGAATTTCATCAGGAGAGTGTAGGGCTGCTGCTATACAAAGGAGGCAGGGAGGAATATGTGTGGCACCTAGGTACTCCTCTTGGGTGAGTCTTCAGACTCCCATGTTTGGCTACGATAGTAAATAGACAAGTGGAGCCATGGGAGCCTGAGAAGGGCTTTGTGATTAGGGCTCAGATCTCTTTGGGATGATGATCTGGACCATGCTATCAAGTAAGTCACACAGACCAGCAGAGGGGGTAACTGAAGGGGAAGGGAATACAGAAATGATAGAGGAGGAAGGGAGGATGAGTATCATCAGTAGGAAGTGCAGCCTTGAAACCAGGGGCTGTGGGGTTTGGAGTTTGTCCTATGAATCTTTCTCTTCTTGGAGATCAGGAACTGAAGTCCATTGAAATGCTGAAAAAATAGTCCCCAAATGCATATGAAGAAGCAGATTAGAGTGAGGCAAGGCATGGACACAACAATGTATCGCTGAGATCCCATTTCAAAGTAGATTTGCTGCCCCAGCTTCTGGCAATGCCATCAGGGGACAGCTTCTAATTGTCAGCTCATTTTTGGCAGCAGAAAGATTCCTCATTCAAGAATACACCCTTTCTGGGGAATGATCATCTGTGGCATGACAACTTTGATGGGTTGTATATGCTTGTCTGGGGCTGGTGGGAGGCTTGAGACCTGCATCACAATTCTACTTTTTCCTTTCCTTCATCCTGCTTATCCTGTATCCCTTCCACAGATATCAATGCCTAATAAATATCCTCAAGGCTTCTAGAGACCTCAACTTGCAATACACACTCAAAATAGGGTAATTTGAGGAGAGGTTAATGATGGTTAGCCACAAAGGATAGTACACTACCCCAGGACTAGTAACAGTAGAGCTGTCTGCTCCCCTTGGTCCATTAGGAGGAAAAAAGGAAGTGGTTACAGGGGCTTAGAGGAGTACAGTTATCAGGTAAAAAGGGTTGGAGAGAAGCTGGGACTCCAGGTGGAGCGATTCAGCCAGATCAGGATGACTCTGCCAAGAAAGAGTGAAGGGAGCAATGACCCAACTCTCTCCCTTCCTTCTAGTCCCCTGCCAGGACTCCTCATTTGGCTGACCCTGACTGGAAGCCAGAAGGCAAGGGAATCTATTGATATGGTTCATACAGAGCAGCCTCTTGAGACAAACAGCAGGGTAGAGAGGGGTGAGGAACTGATTTGCGGGAGTGAACAGAAGATGTCTGATGCATATGGAAATCACACAGGACAAGGAAGCAGGAAGTTTCAAGGTGGAATGAATAAAAATGTCAACTGTTATAGAGATATCAAATGAGGTAAGAATTGAAGAGATTATTTATTGCATTTAAAGACAAAGATTTACCCATCCTTCACCTAAACAATTTCAATGGAGAAGTAAGAATAGAAAGCAGAGCACACTGGTTTGAGTAGTGAACAGTATGTCAGGAAGTAAAGATGAATGGAAATGACCTTTTTCATAAAATTATCTGGAGGAAAGGAGTAGGGTGGGGTATAGGGTATTTAATTTGTACAGTAGAAAAAAACAGTTTATCTTTTATGAAGGGACACATGATCATGTTTAATTGCTAATGGAAAATGTTATATTGAAGAGACATCTAAATGCTTTAAATAATAGATGTGTGGGAACAAGAAAAGAGGAAGATACAGGAGAGTAAGGACAGTTGATTAAGTTCTAGCTGAGGAGACCAAAGGAAGTGAGATCTAGAGCACTGCATGGCAACATAATATAGGAGTGAAAACACGGGTTCTGGAAGTGGGCACATTCCCCACAGATTAGCTACAGAATCTCAGATAGAAACATCCTCTCTAAATCACAAGTTCATGATCTGTAAAAAGTGGATAATCATAGCATCCACTTGTAAGAATATTAAGAAATGTAAATAAGATTGTACTTATAAAATATTAAGGAGCTCTGGTGGCTCAGTGGCTAAGGCCTTCAGCTGCCAACCAAAAGCTCAGTGATTCAAATCCACCAGTCGCTCCACAGAAGAAGGATGAGACAGTCTGCTTCTATAAAGTGTACAGCCTTGGAAATCCTATGGGGGCAGTTCTAGTACCTCCTAAATAGTTAATGAGTAATATTTACCATTATCGTTAGTATAGGTGGGACTAGCCTGAAGCTGGTGGGAGGGGAGAGTTTTCACAACCTTTTCTGTTGTGAAAACAGGGAAGCAGGAAGGACCACAAGGGAGAGAGAGTAAAGTATAAATTGAAAGAGAGTGGGACAAATTTGATGGAGTCCCTGGGTGGAGTAAAAGTTTACTAGATGGGATGCTAAATGAAAGGGTGGCAATTCAAGTCCTCTCTGATGTACCTGGAAAGAAAGATCTGGCAATCTACATCCTAAAACTCAACCACTGAAAACCATTTGGAGCTTAGTTCTACTTTTACACACATTGGGTCACCATCAGTTCAAACTGACCTGACAGACACTAATGGATGCTTCTCAGACAGTGTTTCACTTCTGTTCATAACATTTTCAGTAGCCAATTTTTTTAAGACGTGAATGGCCTCATCTTTCTTCCAAGTCTGTCTTAGCTCCACTGAAACCTGTCCACCATGGGGTACCCTGCTGGTATTTGAAATACCAGTGGCATAGCTTCCCCCCTCACAGCTACATATAAGCCACCACAGTATGACATATTGACAGACAAGTGATGCCTTTGAATTGTGGTATTGGCAAAGAATACTGAAAATACCATGGACTGCCAGAAGAATGAACATATCTGTCCTGGAAGTGCAGCTGAATGGTCCTTAGAAGCAAGAATGGCCAGACTTCATCTCATCTACTTTGATCATGTTATCAGAAGGGACTACTTCCTGGAAAAGGATATCATGCTGGGGAAAGTAGAGGGTCAGTGAAAAAGGGGAAGACTCAACAAGATGGACTGACACAGTTGCTGCAACGATGGGCTTATGCCTAGCAAAGATTGTGAGGATGGTGCAGGACTAGGCAGTGTTTAATTCTGTTGTACATAGGGTTGCTATGAGTCAGAGCTGACTCAACGGCAACTAACAACAACAAAAATGGATGCTACTTGTCAGAATTAGAAATGTACATGCAGGTGAATGTTGAAGTAGACAGATGAAGAAAGTGAATTCAAGTTTTATGAAACGAAAAGACCTGATTAGGGAAATCGACAGATTGCCAGGCAGCATGGAAGGCTTACTTGACCTTGGAGGTCTTTAATTTGTAGTGGGACCAGTCTGTGTGATTGATCTTCCTCAGCACCACTGGAAATAAGTCATTTATCAATAACGTATACTAAATTTAGCTCTCAATGCCCTGATAGACAAGGCAAAAATTAAAACACAATTAATTACATTGTTTTTACTTTTTGAAATAAGTTTTCATTTATAGAGACAATTTTTAAAATGAATGTAAGGATATATCTATTATATGTTATTCAATACCCTTCTAAAAGGGTATTGAGTAACTGTGTTAGGCTGGGTTCTCTAGAGAAGCAAAGCCAGTAAAGCTGAGACAGAGAGAGAGAGAGAGAGAGAGAGCGAGCGAAATGTATTTTAGGAAAATGGTTCACACACTTATAGAAGCTGACAAGTCCCAAGATTTTCAATCAAACGTCAAGTTGGAGGCTTTTCCCGACAGACACAGCTGCAGAGGCTGACGAGCTTAAGGTTGGCAGGCAGTATACCTGCTGTTGACTTTGACGAATGACGAATTCAAGATCTCCAGGCCAAATGGTGGATTGTTCACTCATGGACAGTTGTAGGCAGCACAATAGGATCCAGATCTACAGAAGAGTGTCTCATTTTCCCAGGATGTCCATAAATATATTGGAAGCAGGCCACACCCCTAGAGAAACTCCCTTTCAACGGATTGGCTGCTTGAAACATATATATCCAATCTCATCATGGAAATAACCCACATCACAACTGCCTAAACTACTCAGAATTGTGGTCCAGCCAAGTTGACACACAACTGCAACTATCACAGTAATCTGTCAAACAAAGTTTTCAGTTCTGATTTGCAAAAGATGGAGAAGCATTCCAAAAAAAAAAAAAAAGAACAAAACTAAACCCACTACACTACAATCAACCCAATTCTGATTCATAGTGACCCTATAGGACAGAGTAGAACTGCCTCATAAAGTTTTCAAGGCTGTAAATCTTTATGAAAGCCAACTGCCACATCTTTCTCCCCTGGAGAAGCTGGTGCATTCAAACCACTGCTCTTTTGGTTAGCAGCCAAATGCTTTCACCATGAACCACCAGGGCTACCTAGAGAAGCATTCACTTGGGGTTAATTATCCTGAAGAATTGAAGACTGGGGAAGAAAATTTAGCTTTAGTGGTTATAGATAGAAAAAAAGAATCTTTGCCATGTAGCCTGAGGTGAGAAAAAGGGATTAATAGAGTAAGGGAAAGATGTTAAGCTTTAACTCAGTGAAGGCATTTCTACAGGGAGTTGAGGAAAACACAGTCCAGGTGTGTTGCTTCTTGATCTCTTCCAACACAGGGAAAGGGTAACATTAGGCATAAGCAGTTAATGTGCCCGCTAAGCTGTCTGTCTCAAATATTAGATGTCTCAAGCAAGCCTTTGGCAAGGGCTGGCTCAACATCAGTTCATGGCTGAGTTCTCTGACAAGTGTTTGCCTGAAAGTGTGTCATTCCATGCTGTTGATTGAAGACAGATCCAAATGTTCTAGAAAGCGGATGTGTGGGAGGCAAAGATGTCATTCTATTGTGAAAGTTTAAAAGGCCAGCTTATAGATTTACCCAATCCTCTTCTCTGGGATGGATATTGTTTGTTGAATTCCATAATTACTTCCTCTTTCCCCTTTCTAAAAGTTCTGTGGAAACACACACACACATTTATGTTTTATTAGTAAAACATTTTATGCAAAATTTGTAAATTAGCACAGATTACAGTAAATCAGTAAATTTAACCTAACTTTCTGACATTTTACTGCACCCTTTAGGACCAATGAAGATGTGTCATTGAAGATATTTGAAGTATACAAAAAACTCACAGCCATGGAGTCTATTTGACTCAGAGACCCCTCCTTGGGGTTCCAAGGTGGTATCTCTACAGAAGTAGATTGCCCAATCTTCCTTCCATGGAGTGGCTGGGGGGTTTCATTGGCCAGCCTTCTGACTAGCAGTCAAATGCCTTAGGCACTGTGCCACCAGAGCTCCCCACCAGAGTATGTTGCTGTTGTTGTTGTGTGCCCTCAGGTCGGACCTGACTCATAGCGACCCCTCCTTGGGTTTCTGAGGCAGTATCACTATGGAGGTAGATTGCTCAACCTTCCTTCCAAGGAGTGGCTGGTGGGTTTGAACCATGAGCCTTCTGGTTAGCAGTCAAGTGCCTTAAGCACTAGGCTAACAGAGCACCAGAGTTCAGAACTTCTTATATCCCATTTAGCATAATAAAAACCTTGGAATTTCTCAGACCTCCCTGTTGGAAATCATTTGCCCCTTGGGTCTTTTATCATGCACATTGTGCCTACCCTCTTAAGATGATCATGTTCCTTCCAGTCACATAGTCTTCTACCCTGAGAGCAGTTTGAGTAAATGTAATTTTCTTCCTTTCCATATATTTCTAGTGATTTTTAATAGTATGCTTGATAAATTAGGGCTTTAAGGAACTAGCTGCCTGGTTTAACCCTTAATCCAACTCTATTTGGAAACCGATGCCAAACAAATAAATAAAATAAAAATACCTCACAATGTCAATATATTAGAAAAGACTGGTCTGAGACACCTCACAGCCTTACATTCCTGTAGATAACCGATAGCTAAATGGCTCCACGGCATTTCAGGATGGGATCATCCAGGGAACAAGTAGATGCAGTCAAAAGAAAAGATACATGTGTGTGAGCTCACGTGCATGCTGCCATACATACAAATCTCGTGGTTGAAGTTATGTTTAGTTACTCACAACTAACAGACAGGAATTTAAAATGTTAAAGTAAGCCGTTGATTCTTTGACTTAGAAATTTCATCACAGCGCCAAATTTTTGTGTAATGCAATGTAGGCGGGCTGACTTGCTTACTTGCTACTGTCTCTCCTCCTTCTTCTTCTTTTTATCTCTCTTCCTCCTCTTCTTTTGTCTTATTTTTGCTTCACACTTGTACTAAGTCACAAGACTATGGTAAAACAGGGAGTGTTGTGATGGTGTCTGTTTTGGTAGATTTGTATGTTTGAAAAAGGAAGTGGTGTTTTCTTTTTAGTGTTTCTTTCAGAACAGAGCTGCACACTCACTCCCAAAGAAGAGAAACGTGGGGAGAAGATGCATATTTTTACCCCAGAATATTGTGTTCCCTTTACAGCACACTATTTCAATGGAAATAATGCTTTGGGAAGGACAGTTTATTTATAAAGGTTCTTTTTGGAGGCAAGACTTGTCTAAAATTCTTAAAAGTTATTTTTGCCTTAGAACATTTCTCCCTATTTCCAAGCAGTCTTCCCTCAACCACCCCCACTTACTAGAAAGGGACCATTGTCCTTTTTTGTGACTTTTTGAGCATACTCAGAAAGAGCTACAATGCATTTTAATATTCCCTTTGGGTCCTGTATTGTGACCTCTTCTCCTTTCTCTACTCTGCTAGCCACTTAGTGCATTAAGAGCCTAAAGCCTCACACCACTTCAGCCTCTCAAGGTCATGGTTCTCTCCCATGCAAGCCCCACATGTACCCACTTTTGTCCTAACTTCATCTTTAAGGGAAAAATTCCTTTATGATGGTTTGTTGTTGTTGTTGTTATGTGCCGTCGAGTCGGACCCGATTCATAGCGACCCCTCCTTGGGTTTCAGAGGCAGTATCACTACGGAAGTAGATTGCCCAAACTTCCTTCCGATTATGATGGTTTAGACTGGGAAAAATTTGCCAGCAAATGGAGTCACTTGCTACTAAAATGTGCAAGCTGTGTCTCAGGTTTTCCTTAACAGTAGATCTGCCCCATAGGGCTCTAGGTTCTAATTTTACAGGAGCAGGTCACCAGGTGTTTTCTCCCATGAAACAGCTGGTGAGTTTGAACCACCAATCTTTTGCTTATGAACCAACTGCTTAGCCATTGTGCCACCAAAACTCCTCTCTTTAGCTACAACTAGAATTTATTGAGCACATACTATATGCTCCATTATTAAGAATAATAATCCTAGTTTAAAACTGAATTCCTAATGTGGTGCTATAATTAGCTTCATTTTCATATCAGAAGGAGGAAGAAGAGAAAGGTTTGAAGTAGCACTAAAGTGAGCCCCTGCCCCGTGTGTGATTAAGCCAAATCAGTTCACACACCCTGCATACTTGAGGCATGAGAAAGATTTATTACCATGCACATGGTAAGGAGATAGGAACCAGTACCCAAATCTGACTCCCCAAGTGGGTGTTGGAGTACAGTTTTTGTAAAGTTCAGGGAAGGGGGTCTATACATATTCATATAAATTTCAAGAATTTGGGTGTGAATTAGCTGGAGATAGGCTGAGGTTTCATTTACCTCTGTTTAAAGGGACAGTCAATTTTTAATGCAGTGCACTTGCTCACTGGATGAGTTACACTGACTTCCTGTCATCAGCTAATTGGGGTTTAGGCAGGAGGGGAGATGTTAGCTCCAGGAAACTTTGTTCCCATTTGTCTCACTGCGCATGTCCACAGGCCAAAACTGATCTGAGCCTGTTTTAACTGATTTTAAATTGGTATGGGTTGTTTCTGAAAAACAACTTTACAGAAACACATTATCATATCTACTCATTTATCTCCGACTAGGATGGGCATGATTATAGAAAGGGTAGGGAATTGAGTTTCCATTTAACTCAGCATTTAAGGAAAAAGTCTATCATGGCTGCTCATCTGTTTCCAACCAGGGTGGGGGATGAATATAGAAAGGATGGGGAACTCAACTATAATTCAACTCAGCTTCAGGTTGAATAACTTGTCAGAGATCTATTAAGTGACAAAGCTGGAATTTGAACCCAGACAAGTTAGCTCTGGAGCTGCCACTATTGTGAGCAAATCATCACTGTAGTATGTTGTGGTATGCTGCACTATCCCACTCACCTCAAACTTCCAACTTCCTTGTTCCTATAGGGTAAGCAAACCTGGGTCAGATTTATTTCCTTGGGACAAGCAGGTCTTCCTCTCTAAGCAGTTTGGTAGAGAAGTAATTCAAGGACTCTCTGGGTATGTATCTCTTTCTCCCTTTCTTCCTTATTTCCAAGAGTCTACCTGTTTATGTTGGTTGTATAATTTACATTCTTGAGGAAAAGAGTATCACCATTAGCCCTTCAGCCTAAGCTATGTGTTTTGATTCAACTTTTTCCAAAATGCTGTTAGTATTCAAGACCCTTCTCCAACTCAACCAAGAGATACTTTGATTCATTCAGCTATTATTCGTGGCATGCAGTTACCTCAGAACCTTATTAGAGTAGCTATGGGAGCTCTAGTGGCGTAGTGCCTAAGGCATTTTACTGCTAACCTGAAAGTTGGCAGTTTAAACCCACCAGCTACCCTTGCAAAGAAGGTTGGGCAATCTACTTCCATAGTGATACCACCTCGGAAACCCAAGGAGGGACCACTATGAGTCAAACCCGACTTGACAACAGTGAATGTGTTTTTTTTGAGAGAGTGGGAGTGGTGGGGTTGGTGGAGATGGGCATTCTTTGATCTTAAATCAGGATCCTTTCAATAACATAACACTTCACACTTAATCTCTTATATTGTAGGCCAATCCTGCGTTTGAATTCTGGATAATCAACTCATTACCTGTATGTGGTTTTCAGTGAGTGTATTAGTTTCTTAGGGCTGCCATGACAAAATTCTATAAAGTAAGTGGCTTTAAAGAGCAAATATTTGGAGGCGGGGCAAGATGGCGGACTAGGCAGAAGGATTGCACAGACCCTCTTCAACAAAGAAAAGGGAAACCAATTAACACAGACACAGAAGAT
>NW_006921611.1:17284673-17297745 GCF_000298275.1 Orycteropus afer afer
TTCTCCGTTCGTTCCCCAGCCACCATGCACAGTCCTTCGTGCAGTCCCTGGCTAGCAGGGTGATTTTTAGGTTAATTCTTAAGTCCTACCACCAGTCAGGAATCTGCAAGCTATCTGTGCCGTCTGGATCGTTCACCACCTCTGCCAGACCACAGCTCCGTATGTCTCCTTTTTTGGTATTTTCACACAAATTATTCTGCTATTTGGGGTTTAGTCCACTTCTATATCCTTCCCTTCAAGGCTCAGGGGTCTAGGATTATCTTCTGTGTCTGTGTTAATTGGTTTCCCTTTTCTTTGTTGAAGAGGGTCTGTGCAGTCTTTCTGCCTAGTCCGCCATCTTGCCGGAACTCCCCTGTCCTCTTTTAAAAGGTACTGTTGCAGATTGTGTTCTGATATAATGACTAGAAAGTCAGCTGTAGCTCAGAGAGAAATTTAATAAGAGGACACTAACTTTGCAAGATGGAGACACACGGGCCCAGAGGTAGCGCCATGTGTGTCTCCCTGAGCCTTGCAAGCTAGGGGTTTTTATAGTAGTTTTTTTTAAGGTTATGCTTTGATTTCAAAAGACCTTGTACAGGCAGGCACTCATAAAATCTTGACCCTTTTGTGAAGGTCAGGAAGCAGAACAAGGTTGTGATAAATCCTTCAGCTTCTTTCATGCCATATGCAGTCTCCTGTTTGCCCCTGGTTTGAGTCTTGGTCTTGTCTTAGACTGGCCATCTTAGTTCATCAGGTGGAAAAGGAGGGGCAAGGGTATGCAGGCTCAAAAACTGGTTAACTATGGCCACAGATAGTGAGCTGGAAGATATCTCAAGACATCTCAAGAATTCCTGTCATTAGGATAGGTCATTTAAGTAGTAAATCTATATTTTCATTATTTCTTTTGCAGTGTTTCTTCCTTGGTTTCATGATCTAAGGAATGTAATTTCCCTGGCCTGTGAGCTGTTCCTGTCTTGGTTTTTATGATTTTAGGAATGTGGCTGCAGGGGCAGGATTCTTATGTGATTATGGCTACAAGTAGCAGAGTAAAGCATGTTTAAGTTGAATAAAACTAATATGGAACTCAAGTTAGAACATATATTTATCTCCCAGAAATTCTAGTTTGTCTATACTATTACAATACCACTCACAAGAGATCAGTGTTAGGATCCTTCCTTATCTGGTAGCACTTCCTTAACTGATAACATCAGGAAAGAATAGCCCTATTTCTCCAAATAAGGTCACATTCAGTGATGCAGGGATTATAACTTCAACATCTCTTTTTGGAGAATACAGTTGTGTACATAATAAAGTAGTTTTAAAACATACATTATTTATTTAGTGTTTGGACATTTCAATGGAGATTTAAATTCCTAAAGGAGTATGGGAATTTCTTTTTATGTGGGAAGCTGCCTATAGTAATCAGGGTTTTTTTGGTCATGAGCAACATAAAGCAAACTCAAGAGGTGAGTCTATGAAGATGGGAACTATCAGACAGCTGCTCTGATGCATAGTCATTAGGAATCAAGGCAATTTTTCATGCCCACCCTCCTTCTCTTTCATGGACCCTATGCTCTCTTTTACTCATCTGCTGCATTTTTCTCTATATATTCCTCTGGTTTCTTCTATCTACCCTTAGATTTCACTCCCTCAACATGGACTGCACACAAATGTTTATTGGCAGCCCTTCTAACACACACACACACACACACAAGCATCATGATATCTTTTAGTTTCTACAGATAACTGACCCTTTTTTTTTTTTTTTTTGCTGCTTACCAATTCCAAGTTTCCAGGATGAAAATACAAAAAATCAAAATCATATTTTTGAGTCAAGATAGAGGCATAATTGGGCTTTTTCATGAATAGAGTTCCTTTGAACCAGTTAATCAGGGAGTTCAGGGGGAGGTCTGTGGTCCTATGATGCAATTTATAGCTGCTTAGGCAGAAGAGGCTGTGGGCAGGTCTTGAAATGGACCCAAATCATGCTTTTTCTTATAAGGACATCTAAGATTAAAGAAAAAAAAAAAATTAGGTAGTGGCAAAATGGAGACTTTAATTCTTGTGCATACAAAGAGAGGTGTCCTTTATATGTAGATTATATATTTATTGCTGTGTAACAAATTACACCAAAATCAGTGGCTTATGATAATAATAACATTTATTGTCTCATAGTTTCTGGAAGTCAGAAATTCAGGCATGGCTTAGCTGGGACCTTTGCATCAGGGCACTTTGTAGGCTGCAATAAAGGTTTTGGTTGGGGCCGTAATCATCTAGACACTCATTTGGGGACGGATTTGTTCCCAAGCTCACATACATATGGTTGTTGGCGCTATTCTGTTCCTCATGGGTTGTTAGACTGAGGGTTGTTGGATTCAGTTCCTTACTGCCTTTTGGCTGGAGGCTGCCTTCAGTTCCTTGACACGTGAGCCTCTGCATTGAGAAGCTCACAACATAGCCTCTGGCTTCATCAAAGAGAGTAAATAAGAGAGGAGAGAGGGAAAAGAAAGAAGAGGGAAGTCACAGACTTTTATAACCTAATCATAGAAGTAACACCACATCACTTTTGCTTATATTCCATTCATTATGCTAGGCAGTGGGAGCTCTGGTAGCATAGTGGCTAAGGCACTTGACTGCTAACCAGAAAGCTGGCGGTTCAAACCCACCATCCACTCCTCAGAAGGAAGATGGGGCAATCTACTTCCGTAGTGATACTGCCTCAGAAACCCAAGGAGGGGTCGCTGTGAGTCGGGTCCGACTCCATGGCACATAACAACAACAACAGCAGCATGCTAGGCAGTATATTAGGTCCAATCCACATCCAATGGGAAGGTATTACATAAGGGCATGGATACCAGGAGTTGAGGATTATTGAGGAACATCTTAAAAGGTTGTCTACCACAGTCCACCCTATGGTGCTAATGATCCACATCCCTCCTATATGCAAAATGTATTTTACTCCTTCCCAAATTTCCTAAAAGTCTAATCCTTGATATAAGGGGAATCCTTTATTTGTGACACCTTTCTCTTAGAATTGAACTTAGAATAAGGAGTCCTGGTGACACAGCGGTTAAACACTTGACTGCTAACTAAAAGGTCGGTAGTTCAAACCTGCTAGCTGCTCCATGGATGAAGGATATGGCAATCTGCATCCATAAAGATTGCAGCCTTGGAAATCCTATGGAGCAGTTTTCTGCCTTGTGTTGCTGTAAGTCAGCTCGATGGCAACACATTTCTCTTAGAATTGGATAGATCTGTTACAGAAGACAAATCCCTTTTCTTTCTGGAATGAGGTGAGAAGTTACTGTAATATTACTGAAAGTCAAAGAATTAGCACTATTTAACCGAAAGTTAAATAGTGAATAGTTTCTTCAGCTTTCCTTCAGATCTTTCCTTCCTTTACTGAACAAAGAGAAACTCAATCTTTACGTCGTTAGTCCTTACTTTGGGATATTCACAGCCAACCAATAGAAGATTAACTAGAAAATGAAAAAAAACGAAAGAAACAAAAATGCCGATTCCTGTCACTCACTGGTGTATGAATATTTCCCGTTCAGAGTTTCTGCTTTTCATAGTGCATCTTTCGGTCATCCATGGACAATACCCAGCATAGTATGAGCATTGTGTTAGGGTGGCTGATGTTGGTAAGATGCAATATGAAGAAAAAGTTGTGCAAAAATATAATGCATTTTAAGTTCCATAAGAACGATGCAGACTAGACAGGCATATGAGTTGAACATTTGCCTGAGGTAGATACACTCCTTGGAGAGAACAATCATGGGAGAAAGAAGGGCTGCTTATGCACAGGGAGACAGCTCAGGAGGCAAGAGTGCATGGAGGGATGGACACAGGGAAGAGGTAACTATTGGGAGGAAGTGGGAGGGGAGATGTTGCATGGTGGTAAATTGTGGTCAATGTCATGAGACAAAGTGTATGCGAATTGCTGTATGGAAAGTGTATTTGCTCTGTGAATTTTCACCCAAATCACAATAAAAAGTAAAAAAACAAAACAAACAAACAAACAAACAAACAAAAAACAATGCAGACTGAGCCCAATATGGAAAAAAATGAAATTGGGAGCTCACTTGTGTCTGAGATGTGCTGGGAAGACTTCAGAGAAATGAGATTGGAAACAAGGATTGAAGAATGAGTCAAAATTAAGTAAAAAAAAAAAAAAAAAAATGGGGGCATTTAGGCAGGTGTACTTCCAGCTGAGATAGAAAAAGAGGGACTGCAGAATAGCATGTGCCCAGATTGGGAGGTCATGGTAAAATAGTCTCAGGAATAGGGATGAACAGCTGGGATAGCACATGAGTGTGTGAATTAGACTACCTCTTCTATCCATGAATGCTTTAGAAACTACTTTTGTGCTTAGCACACTATAGATTTGAATAACTGACTATTGATTCGTGCTGAATTGAAATGAAGTAGAAGACTCCTGGACTAGGTATCGAATGAATATCTGCTGTAATTTTTATTCTCTGATTCTAAGCTTCTTGTGACCCTTGAAAGGTTTCTTGCCAACTCTAGATGTCACCAGCAAAACACGGCACTTGGAATAAAATGAGCTCTGTGATTAAAAGAGCAGTATAACAAGCTTTTGAATTCACTTCTAACATTCTGCAACATGACAGACCTGACCACAAATAGTTCTGAGGCAAGATAACTTAGGAACAATTAATTGCTGTGTTATATTCTACCCACAGAAAGCAATTAGAGGAGCCCTTGAAATATCACCAGTAAGTGCAGGTCTGCACCAGAGTTAGCAATGTGTTTTTAGGCTTTTAATTTTTTTAAATCAGCTTCTTGGGGTTTTATTAAATCTAAATCTATGCTTTGGGACTTTTTTCCTGGTCAAATTTAATTTCTTGAATATTTGTACAACAGATGCCAAATCACCACATGGAAAATTGTCCACTTATTCCAAATATGCAACTTCAGAGTTGTAATACCACAGAGCTTTTCACTATGTTCTACATTCTCTGGTTTCTAGGGCTATTCTCAAGCCCAGGTTAAAAGGCCTTCATTACTAAGGGAGGATTCTATAAATGCTAATAAGACTTATTGAATCACAGCTCATAATTTCATAGAAAATTTCAATTAGGATTCAAGATACTTGCGGAGGTTGGGTGAGAACCTTTGCTCATGGACTTTGTGAACTGCAAGCCAAAAGAATAAGAAATACCAGGAGTTTCTCTTTATAATTCACATTTTCCATTTATATGATCTCATTTGAATTGCTGAGTGACAGAGGTAAGTTTACAATTTAAACTAAGTATCTATGCTATTTTGCTGGAGAAGGCTAGCTATGCTTTTCCCATTCCAAACCGTAGGGCACTGGGAAGAAATAGGGAAACAATCAAAATCATGAGATTGGTGGACTTTGGTGTCATCTCTCCTTTCAGTTTGATGCTTAGGTAGCACTAGGGATGCTGCATCTTCCCAGGCCCTTGACAAATCCATTGCTGGGAAGTTAATATGAGTATTACATTTGGGGGCATGTGAGGGTCTTAAATTTGAGAAATAAGGTCAAATAATTCCATAAAGCTCCCAGTTAAGGAAGCTATGCAAATGGACAGTGAATAACACCTACTGACAATGATTCTGAACTGGCCAGGTATCATGAGGGATACAGAAATGGGTGTTCTGATTTCTGCCCTTAAGAAGTTTCAGTCTAGTTGGAAAGATAAAACACAGACCTATATAAACACATTGTGTAATAAAAGGCTGAAAATGAAAGTGCCACCTCCTCAATAAGTACCATGTACAATAAATTTTATAGGTGACCAGAAGTGGAAGAAATCTCCTCTATTGCTTAGACTTACAGTGCATTCAGAGAGCTGGGTCTTCCTAGACATCCCCAAGACCTGAACCCAGACCTGTAATGCTGGAAAGTTTGAACAAATAAACACAAAGTAGTGGTGGTGGTAGTGAGAAAGAACAAAAAAGCCAAGTCAGAAAGGGACAAGCGTTTTGGAGAACAATTTTAGTTGGAGCAGAGTAATTACTTGGTTTTGCACAAGGAACTATGACTAAGTATTGTGGAGGTGGCATGGGGGGGGGGGGAAGGACCACTTTAGCCAAAATCAGGGAACACAACCTGGAGCTTTGGTTCTTAATGAATTATGGAACAGGAAGTATTTCCATTTGTTCTCTTGTAGGTGGACGGGGTGACCAGAGCATTTTCCATTTTAGCTCTCCTAGCATCTGTAATTCAGGACTAAAAAGGGAAATGGCTGAAGTGCTGGTTTTTCATAAATTATTGTCTTGTGGAACTGGGATTGTGCTGTTTGGGATTGACTTATTCTGGACTATAATCAATTAGCTCAAGTTAACATTGCTTTTTTGTATGCATATAGGAGTGATGGAGGTGCCTTTTGTTTGCATGTTATACTTCAGTGATCCTACAAAGACAAACAAGAATTGCCAAGCACATAAAATTCTTAAGGAAATAAAACTGTTGATACAATGCTATGTTGGTAGATATTGGGCCTTATACCATACTGAGTCCTACTTTTCAGTAGTTTTTCTGTTGTACCTGCCTTTGACAATTCTCTCTTGGTTCTTTTCATTTGTCTTGCACCATATATGTACTAATGACTTGCTTCTGAGAGTGGGGTCTGTGGACCAGAAACACTGACTTTCAGACCCCTCAACCCAGCTCTAAGAAATCAGAATCTTATTCCAAGCTGGTTTCTATGCACATTAGAGTTTGAGAAGTCTAACCTAATACACCTGAAACAGGTCAGATGCAGTGCCTCCCTTAGTTTCCAAGTGCTGTATCAACCATAAGCACTATTTCAAGTGCATGGCGGTGTCTTGCTTTGAATCATCCATGGGATCTGGAGATGGTCTTACTAGTTCTTAAGATGATAGAGCAAGGGGATAAAATGACCAACTGTCCAAGTTTATTTGAGACAGAGGATGCCTGGGACATGAGACTTTCAGTGCTAAAATTAGGAAAGTCCTGGGCAAACTAGGCCAAGCTGACCACTTTTGTAGCATCTATTCCCTGTGAGTCGGAATTGCCTCTATGGCAATAGATTTGATTTTTTTTTTTTGTTTATTCCTGAATAACAGGGATAGTGGTGGTTCAGTTGTAGAATTATTGCCTTCCATGACAGAGATCCTGGTTCATTTCCTGGCCAATGCACGTTAAGAGTCACCACCACCCATCAGTTAGTGGAGGCTTGTGTGGTCCTATAATGCTGAACAGGCTTCAGTGTTTTCAGACTTAAATGGGCCAGAAAGAAAGATTGGTGAACTACTTCCAAAACTCAGCCAATGACAAAAACCCTGTAGATCACAATGGTCTGATCCAGAACTGAACAAGGGCATGACACAGGACAAGGCCGTGTTTTATTCCAATGTACATGGGGTCACTGTGAGTCCGGGGTAGACTTAATGGCTGTTGACAACAATAACGTTCCTGACTGTGGTTCTTTCAGGTTACCAAATCCTGCCCCTGATGCTAAGTGTGTGAAATCCATGACTAATGGAATCTGATCCCCGACTATTGTGATTGATCCAGACTTGCTCGTTAACAGCCTTAGAAGGAACTCTTGAAGGCTGGGGTGGGCCTTTCCTAGGCTTTCTGAGTCAGACTCAGACACATAGGCCTGGAGGATGGAGGCAGGAAAACTAACTATTATTTTTCTAAAAATTGGCACAAATGAATCCTATAAGGCTCAGCTTACTGAATAGTAGCTAAGACTTATAATAGCCTAAAGTGCTAGGCTTTTTGAGTAACACCTTCATATACCTATGTTTTCAGCTGTGAGATATCTTGAGGGGGAAAGCAAACTACTACCTTTTTTTTTTTTTTTTGAGAAAAAGCATTGTTTATTTTGAAGGGAATAGCACATTAAAATGTGTATAATGAAAAGAATAATGCCAGGTTTGTAAATATGATCCCTGCTTTTACTTATTTATTGTGTGTTGTTGTTGTTGTTGTTTGCCGTCAAGTCAGCCCCGACGTCGGCCCCGACGTCGGCCCCGACTCATAGCGACCCCTCCTTGGGTTTCCGAGGCAGTATCACTACGGAAGTAGGATTGCCCAACCTTCCTTCCGAGGAGTGGCTGGTGGGTTTGAACCGCCAGCCTTCTGGTGAGCAGTCAAGTGCCTTAGGCACTATGCTACCAGAGCTCCTAATTATTTATTAGGGGTAATCAAATACTGAAACAAAGCAAACTGCTCTGACTTGATAAGGCCATAGTGGACCATGAGTACATAAAAATGCATGGAGAGGGTGTTTTTTAACATCTATATTTACAAACAGAGTTGTTGTTGTTGTTGTTGTGTGCTGTGGAGCTGATTCTGACTCATATTGACCCTATAGGACAGACCTCAGAGGGTTTCCAAGACTGTAATCTTTATGAAAAGGAGCTCTGGGGACATAGTGGTTAAAGCATTTGGCTGCTGACCAAAATGTCAGCATTTTGAACCCACCAGCTATTCCATAGGAGAAAGATGAAGCAGTCTGCTTCTTTAAAGATTTACAGGTTTGGAAATCCTCTCAGGCAGTTCTATTCTGTCCTACAAGGTGACTGTAAGTTGGAGTTGATAAATGGCTGTGAGTTTAGTTTGGTTTGAGTTTTTATGGAAGCAGCCACATCTTTCTCCCTCAGAGCAGCTAGTGAGTTTGAACTGCTAATCTTTTGGTTAGCAGACAAGGGCTTTAACCACTGCACCACCACGAATCCTTAGAAATAGAGTAGTGACACATTTACCCAGAGTATTTGAGGGAAGATAAAAAAGTTCCACATAGCCACAGTTTCTAGATAATGAAAAATTAATATTTTATTCACTGATTTTTATGTTAACTGCATTGAAAGGAGACCTTCAAATACATATACTATAATATCCCTTCCATCTTACACAAAACACAGTCCACATAATTGAATTTTTCTTTAAGGATTTAAATATGATTGTGAGCCTCTGTTTTGTAAATAAATAAATAAATAAATAAACTCACTGCCATGAACTCGTGTTCAACTTATAGCAACCCCCACTGGGTTTCCGGGCTGTAAATCTTTATAGAAGTAGATCAGCCAGTCTTCCTTCTGTGGAACAGCTGGTGAGTTTGAACTACTGACCTTCCAGTTAGCAGTCAAGTGCCTTATCCACTGCACTGAAATTCAGTGATGTCTGAAGAGACTATCTAGCCTTTAGGGCTATTTGACCCTGTTTCACACAATTCCACAATGCTCTAGATTCTGAATTTTTGTATATTATTTTTGCAATATTTTTATTTCTAGTTGCTCCTCCACACTCCCTTTAGCTGTGTGCTTGATTTGGTCTTAGAGAAGAGGTGATAAAATGTTCTCCCCTTTGAAACTTCTGCACTATCTTTGATATTTTCTTTCTAATTCATAATACCTGTTTTGAGGCTCTCTGCACCAGTTTGCAAGGAACTCTGGTGGTATAGTGCATAAGGCATTTGACTGCTAACCAGAAGGGCAGTGGTTCAAACCCACCAGCTGCTCCAAGGGAGGAAGACAAAGCAATCTACTTCCATAAAGATTTACAGCCTTGGAAACCCAATGTGCACTGCTATGAGTCAGAATCAACTAGATGGCAGTGGGTTTAGTTTGTTGGTTTGGCACCAGTTTGCACACTGCCCTTCTCCCAGTAGGTACTCAGAAAATAAGTGTTCCAAAAAATTATTTGTATTTATGTTTCATAAGTGGGACAGCCCAAGTGTAGAAAAAGAAATGTCATGTACTGTAGTCCATAACCAATGCATCCGAGCTTGCTGAAATGAAGCAGCAATGACATGTACACTGCAACAAGGAAGGACACTCTTAGGTCATTAGCCTTTAAGATTGCAGTGACACAAGTAGATTCAGTACAAGACATGTTGGACCTTCATCAGATCAGGTTAGTTAAAAGAGAGCAAAGGGAGGATTGACATGAGAGAAGCTAATAATGAAGATTAGTCAGCTTACACCATATGTAAAGAGGTCATCCTGCTCAGATATTGTTCAAGTAGTCATCAGTATGGAGAAGAGTGTCTCTGGCAGGTAGGGTAGAGCAACATGAGGACAGGCAGGAGGATATGGCATTGGGACTTTGCACTATCATCCTTTTACAGTAGATGTCAGTCAAGTGTTGTTGCTATTGTTAGGTGCGACCAAGTTGATTCTGATTCAGTCAGTGTGACCCTATATACAACAGAAACAAACACTGCCCAGTCTTGCGCCATCCCCACAATCTTAGCTATTTTTGAGCCCATTGTTGCAGCCACTGTGCCAATCCATCTCATTGAGGGTCTTCCTCTTTTTCACTGACCCTCTACTTTAGCAAGCATGATGTTCTTCTCCAAGGATTGGTCCCTTCTGACAAAATGACCAAACTACATGAGACAGTCTGGCCATTCTTTCCTCTAAGGTGCATTTCAGCTGTATTTCTTCCAAGACAGATTAGTTTGTTCTTCTGGAAGTCCATGGTATTTTCAATATTCTTTGCTAACACCACAATTCAAATGCATCAATTATTCTTCAGTTTTCCTTATTCATAATCTAGCTTTCACATGCATATGAGATTATTGAAAGTGCATCTTAGTCTTGAAAGTGAGATCTTTGCTCTTTTACAGTTTTAAGAGGTATTTTACCCAATGCAGATAGTGATTAGAAACACTGTTTCAGACAGTGTTTCACTGTTATTCATAAGGTTTTCAGTGGCCATTTTTGTGAAAAGTTGGCCTCTACGTTCTTTTTCTTGGTTTGTCCTAGTCTGGAAGCTCCACTGAAACCTGTCCACCATGGGTGGCCCTGCTGATATTTGAAATACCAGTGACATAGCTTCTAGAATCACAGCAACATGCAGGCCACCACAGTGAGAAAGACAGGCTAAAGCTACAATTTGGTAAATTTATACTGTTTACTCAATCTGACACAAATGTTAACATACCCATCTGACTGCCTAAAAAGTCCAAGACTAAAGCAGTTCTAAGCAGGTTGGTCACCTTCTTGGTGGACTAAAGCAATCTTTGCTTCATTAAATGCCTCTTATACATTGACTTCTCCACCAAGGGTGGAGTTACAGCCACCATTTTAAAACATGCTATGTGTGACAGCCCATGTTTGTGTTACAGTGTCTGTGTAGTGTGTATATCCATGATTGCTGATGTAATTGTATGCATTTTCTTGCTGTAAACTAAATAAAGGAACACTGCTGTCCCCTTGTTCTTAGAGCAGTCTTGGTTGTACAAAGCCAGCTGTTCCTTTCCTTGCCAATGAATTAAATCTGCCTTTCAACTCTTCAAACTCAGTCTCTCATCTTTTGGCCTGGTGGAATGACACCTAGCAGCAACAGTACGACTGACAGAAAAGTGATGGAATTAAGTGTTAGAAGACATAATATACCTTCATCTTGACAAGGAAGTTGCAAGATCTATGCTGTGGTATTGTTATGTTGTTAGCTGCCATTGAGTCACTTCCAACTCCCAGAAACCTGTGTCTTATAGAGTAGAACTACTCCTTAGAGTTTTCTTAGTTGTAATCTCTGTGAAAGCAGATTTTTCTTCCATAGACCCTCTGGTGGCTTTAAACTGCCAAACTCTGGGTTACCAGCTGATTGCAAACTGCTCCTTCTTGGCTGTTTGTTGTTGTTGTTAGGTGCCCTCGAGTCATCTCTGACTCATAGCAACCCTATGCACAGCAGAATGAAACACGGCCCATTCCTGAGCCGGCTCCATGATTCTTCTTACACTTGAGCCCATTGCTGCCGCCACTGTGTCAATCCACGTCGTTGAAGGCCTTCCTCTCTTTTTTCCACCCTACACCTTACCAAGCATGACATCCTTCTCCAGGGAATGGTCTGTTCTGACAACATTACCAAAGTAGGTGAGACAAAGTCTGGCCATTCTCGCCTCCAAGCAGCATTCTGGCTGCACTTCCTCCAGGACAGACCTGTTAATTCTTTTAGCAGTCCACGGTAATTTCAGCATATTTCACAAACACCACAGCTCAAAAACATCAACTCTTCTTCGGTCTTCCTTATTCATTGTCCAGCTCTCACATGCATATGAGGCAATTGAAAATACCATGGCTTGTGTCAGGCACACCTTAGTCCTCAAGGAGACATCTTTGCTCTTCAGCACTTGAAAGAGGTCCTTTGCAGCTGATTTGCCCAGTACTATATGTCATCCTGACTGTTGCTTCCATTGGCATCGATTGTAGAATCAAGCAATGTGAAGTTTTTGACAACTTCAATCTTTTCTCCATTTATTGTAATGCTGCTTGTAGGTCCAGTTGTGAGGATTTTTGTTTTCGTTATATTGAGATGTAGTCCATACTGCAGACTGTATTCTTCAATCTTCACCAGTAAGTACTTCAAGTCAGCCACACTTTCAGCAAGCAAAGTTGTGTCGTCAGCATATCACAGGTTGTTAATGATTCTTCCTGCAATCCTGATGCCACATTCTTCTTCACATAGTCCAACTTCTCAATTATTTGGTCAGCATACAGATTGAATAAGTATGGTGAAAGGATATAACCCTGACACACTCACTTCTTGATTTTAAACCATGCAGTATTCCCTTTTTCTATTTGAACAACAGCCTCCTGGTCTATGTGCAGGTTCCTCATGAGTACAATTAAATGTTCCAGAATTCCCATTCTTCTCAAGCTATCCACAATTTGTTATGATCCACACAATCAAATGCTTTTGCCAATAAAACACAAGTAAACTTTTTTTGGTATTCTTTACTTTGAGCCAAGATCCATCTGACATCAGTGATGATATCCCTCATTCCATGTCCTCTTCTGAATCCAGCCTGCACCTCTGGAATTTCTCTGTCAATATACTGCTGCAACCATTTTTGAATTATCTTCAGTAAGATTTTACTTGCATGCGATATTAAGGATATTGTTCAATAATTTCCACATTCTGAGGGATCACCTTTCTTTGGAATGGGTACAAATATGGATCTCTTGCAGTCAGTTGGCCAGGTAGCTGTCTTCCAAATCTCTTGGCATAACTGAATGAGTGCCACCAGTGGGGCATCTGTATGTTGAAACATCTTAATGGGTATTCTGTCAATTCCTGGAGTCTCATTCCTTACCAGTTCCCTTAGCACAGCTTTGACCT
>NW_006921611.1:17298207-17303097 GCF_000298275.1 Orycteropus afer afer
TTTTCTAACTCCAGGTCTTTGCAGATTTCATTAGAGTAATTGGCTATGTCTGCTTGAGCTGCTCTTTGAAATCTTCTGTTCAACTTTTTTATCTTGTCATTTCTTTCATTTGCTTTGGCTACTCTTTGCTCAAGGGCAAGTTTCAGAGTCTCTTCTGACATCTATTTTGGTCTTTTCTTTCTTTCTTGTCTTTTTAATGACCTCTTGCTTTCTTCATGGATGATGCTTTTGATGTCATCCCAGAATTCTTCTGGTTTTTGATCATTGGTGTTCAACGTATCGAATGTATTCTTTACATGGTCTCCAAACTCAGGAGGGATATATTCAAGATCATATTTTGGTTCTTATGGATTTGTTCTAATTGTCTTCAACTTCAAGTTGAACTTGCATATGAACAACTGATGGTCTGTTCCACCATCAGCTCCTGGCCTCGTTTTGGCTGAATTCCATTGCCTCTTTCCACAGATGCAGTCAGTCTGATTCCTGTGTACTCCATCTGGCAAAGTCCATGTGTATAGCTGCCATTTATGTTGTTGAAAAAGGTATTTGCAATGAATAAGTCATTGGTCTTGCAAAATTCTATCATGTGATCTCCAGCATTATTTCTGTCACCAAGGCCAAATTTTCCAACTGCCCATGATTCTTGTTTCCAACTTTTGCATTACAATCACCAGTGATAAGCAACACATCTTCATTGCATGTTTGGTCAATTTCAGACTGCAGAAGTTGATAAAAATCTTCAATTTCCTCATCTTTTGCTTTGGTGGTTGGTGCATAAATGTGAATAATAGTCGTATTAACTGGGCTTCCTTGTAGGTGTATGGATATTATCCTATCACTGACAGCATTGTACTTTAGGACAGATCTTGAAACATATTTTGTGATAATGAATGCCACACCATTCCTCTTCAATTTGTCATTCCCGACATAGTAGATCATATGGTTGTCTGATTCAAAATGGCCAAAACAGGTCCATTTCAGCTCACTAATGCCAAGGATATCAATCTTTATGCATTCCATTTCATTTTTGACAACTTTCAATTTCCCTAGATTCATACTTCTTACATCCCATGTTCCAATTATTAATGGATATTTGCAGCTGTTTCTCCTCAATTTGAGTTGTGCCATGTCAGCATATGGAGGTCCTGAAAGACTTACTTTATCTATATCATTAAGGTTGCTTCTACTCTAATGAGGCAGCTCTATCCCAGTCCTGTTTTGAGTGCCTTCCAACCCAAGGGTCTAGTCTTCCTGCACTATGTTGGACAATGTTTCCAAACTATTCATAAAGTTGCCCAGTAATGTATCATATTGGACAGTGTTTCTCTGCTATTCATAAGGTTTTCCTTGGCCAATTTTTGAGAAGTGGATGGGCTCTTCCTTCTTCCTAGTCTGTCTTAGTCTGTAAACTGCATTGAAACCTGTGCACCATGTGCACCTCTGCAGGTGCCTGAAACACCAGTGGCACAGCCTTAAGCCTCACAGCAATGTACATGCCTCACAGCATGACAAACTGACAGACAAGTTTGTCTCCCTTAGCTGTTAGAAAACTCTGCACCCTCCTCTTACTTAATTCCTACCTGAAACCTGCCACTCTGTGGTCTCCAGCCACTCCTGGTCCCTCCCTTTCCTGGATCTAGGGGACTTGGGGCCAAACCTTGCCTCCCACCCCTTTTATCCTGGATATCCTGTTGCTTCTGACATCTAAGGTTGTTGTTAGGTACTGTCAAGTCAGTTCCAACTCATAGTGACCCCATATACAGGAGACCAAAACGCTGCCCAGTCCTGTGTTATCCTTACTATCATTACCAATTAGGCTACTTGCTGCTCTATTAATCCTTACATTAAGTACAGTGTCCACCACAATGTTGATGTTCACTAAATATTTATTAATGAATAAATGGCAGGATTCATGGATCCAGAGGAAGGCTTGGATTCAATTGGTATCTTGAGTGTTAAACAGTTTATGAATCAAGATTTAGGCTGCGTTTGTGTCCTGCGCATTTGGGGATTGATGTGGGAGTTTCTAGAGCATAATCCTACCTTATTTAGGCTATTCAGAAATATCAGAATTCCAGTTCAGACATGGTTCCATTTGCTCTTAAAAATATGGGTATCTGTGTGAATGCCCATCTTTTATCGTCTTACTTCTTTCTGATAAAAACCCAATTTTGTATAGATGTTTTTTTTCCCTCTACTATATGCTTCAGGGCAAATGCCATTCTTAGCTCCAAGATAAATCCTAATAAATCAAAGCCATTCTTAGTAATCTCATTCCCTATGACAGTGATCGTTTCAGGAAGGAGCATATGAGTTAGATATTGGCAATGATAAATGAGAGGAAGGCTGCTTGGGACTTTGGAGAACGGTTTCTTCTCTCTTAATGAAGCGACATGGAGATGGAATGGTTACTTTCTTTCCTCTGGATATTGCTGTGCCTCGGTGACATGTGGTATGGCATAGCCATCTAACAGGCAGAATAAGGTCAAAACCAATGCAGAGGAGAATAGAGTCAAATGAATCCCAGGGAGGCAGAAATTGAGCCAGCTTGGAGCCTGCCCTCCCTCTGGTCTTCTTTTGGCATGAAACAATACATTTCTTTGAGTCAGGATATTCTGTTATTTGCCAGGCAAATCATTTTAATGGATAACATATTTTCAGGGCATGGTACTTACATAGTGATAGGTGGAATTGAAGTCTAAGATCAGTGGTCCAGGTATTACACCTACCTATTTGGGTTGTTCAAGGAGTAATATTTGCAGTTAAGAGTCCTTTAACTAGTACACCATTCTGAGTTGTAGTGCAATGAACACCAGGCTTTTCCTGATTAATCTTCACTGGCAGAATAAATTCTACTACGGAGTATTATCAGCATATAGTTATTATATACAAGCATAGTAATCCCTGGCCCCAATCTTATCCCTGAACCTCACCCCATCCCTGACCTCCTCACATCCCTGACCCCTCACATCAACCCTGTCCTCACACCATCCCTGACCTTCATCCTATCCCTGACCCTTTTTCCATCCCTCACCTTCACCACAACCCTGACCTACACCCCATCCCTGACCCCCACTCTATCTCTGACCTTCCTCCCATCTCTGATTCCCATCCCATTCCTGACCCTCATTCACCCCTGACTGTCTCCCGTCTGTAATATTTAATCCCTTTGCTGGATACTATTTTCCATTCGTAACCTAGATTCTCTTTCCTGATTCATGTTCACCTTTTTTTTCTTTCTTTCTAATATGATTGCCCCCAAATAATGACATACTACTGACCTGCCACAATAGAGCTCAGTATGCATCTAAGTCGGGAGGAGATAACAGCAAATAGCTTTATACTTACTTCCTTATCTTTTTTAGAAATGGTAAAACCCAGATGAAAGAGATTATTTTCTTGAAAAATGAAAATGTTCAAAGCATTAACTTTTGAATTTGTTACATACTTATTTGTCTACCTGAATTTTTTTTTTTTTTACTATACTTTAGATGAAATATTGTCTCTACAAAAGGCCACAGACTCAGGCTACTATTTTAGATGTGAATTCTTTCAAAGCTCCAAGGAATGCCAATGTCCTATGATATTAAATTTTTCAGAACAGGAAAATACAGGAAAAACTTCAGTGTTCACTTTATGACTTTTACACTGCCAAGATCCAAAGCCTGAGAGAGATAGCATGAAAAAACCCTATTAACTGATTTTAAATATTAACATAAATGCAAAAATTCTAAATCAAATACTGTAGAATATTTAAAAAATATTATACTTTGTCTCACCTACTTAGGTCATGTTGCCAGAAGGGACCATTCCCTGGAGAAGGATATCATGCTTGGTTAAATAGAGGTTCAAGAAAAGGGGAAGACCCTCAACAAGATGGATTGACTCAGTGTCTGCTCAAGCATAGCAAGGATTGGGAGGATGGTGCAAGACTGGGCAGTGTTTCTGTTGTACATAGGGTCACTACGAATCAGAGCCGACTTGACAGCACCTAACAACAACATGGCCAAGTAGAATTTATTTCAGGAGTACAAGGTTGATATAATAGAGATCCTCAAAAAGATGGATTGACACAGTGGCTGCAATGATGGGCTCAGGTACAGCAAAGACCATGAGGCTGGCACAGTACTGGGCAATGTTTTGTTCTGTTAAACATAGGGTCACTATGAGTCAGAGCCGACTCAACAGCACCTAATAACAACAACATATCAATAGGTCAAAAGAGAAAGGGGGAAAAAACAAACAAACAGTTGAATGTCTCATTAAATTCACAAAATTAATTAGCTAAACATTAATACCTATTTCTAATCTCAGAAATATAGGTCTTAATAAAGTAGATCTGAAGATATTTTCATGTCATGTTGAAGACAATATGAAATCAACAGCTATTACCACTTTAAATGATGGCACTTTATTTTCATGTTATTAGGGCAGAACTTGGAGGGAAAAATGTACACATCAGGTTTCTCTTATTCCCTCTCACAAATCATGTAATAGTTCAACTTCTAATATGAGTGTTTAGAAGCACTGGTTATGGATATAGATTATTTTGTGTGAAGCAAAATACATTTATTCTTCAGGATGTATATTGTTATTGTTGTTGTTGTCAGTTGCTGTCCTGGGCCATCATCATGATCTTTGATCTATTTGAGCCCATTGCTGAGGAGACTATTTCCATCCATCTCATGGAAGGCTCTTCTCGTTTTTGCTGACCTTCTAATTTACCAGACATGATGTCCTTTCCTAGTAATTGGTTTTTCCTAATTATGTGTCCAAGTAAGCAAAAGAAAGTCTTGTCATCCTCACTTCTTTTTTTTTTTTATTAGGATTTGGGTGAAGATTTACAGAGTAAATTCACTTTTCATACAGCAGTTCACATATACTTTGTCT